>NC_092793.1:89290570-89534851 GCF_918797505.1 Bemisia tabaci | reverse complement strand
CACTTTACACAACGTGCTTGCTTACCACAATATGCTAGGGAATGTCCGAAATTTTGACATTTTCGACACTGTATTATCTTAGTAGTACTAACTTTAATGGGTTCTACTTTTACAACCATAGAACAAATACCAACAATCTTATAGATTTTTTCTATATCATCAGTATAGTCGAAGTCGACCTGATGGACCGGTATTTTTATCAGTTTAGTTTTACTTACATAAGCAGAGTCAGCAATAAAAAGAGGCTCATTATCTTTATCTACAATTGTTTCTGGGGGGTAGGTTTCGTCTGAGGTTGTCTCATTGACGGTGGAATTTGTTTCCATAGCCGAGACTGAGTTTTGCTCAGGCACTGACTTAGGATCAGCCGTCTGTGGAGCTGGAACCACAGGTGATACTGATTTTTTCAAAGCTTTAAGTTCCGCGTCCGACAGTGGGACGCGTTTCATGAGGCAAGTCGCTTTTTTAGGTTTAAAACCTTTATTTTTTAAGTTGTCAAGAATATCTTGCTCTTCGATTGAAGGGTGAAGCCCTCTTACAATAACTTTAATATCACGCAGATTTTTATCGCAGTGAGTGTAGTATTGCACTTTATTATTAGTCTCGTGTGTTTCTCTGAGGGATTCTAAAATTATTTTCGCCGTAGCGTCGTCTTTCGGATTTAGTTGCCAGACTTCATTATTAATAATTTTAGTTCTGACATCTTCCTTTTTAACTGATTTTTTTGTGATTATTTCTACAAGATTAATATAATTATCTACACCTATAACTTCAATGGGAGGGGGGGATAAAATTTTCTTAACACTAGATGCATTTGATACACTATGATTAGGTATATTTACTGTAACTGGAGCGCTCTCACCCGGTTTGGTTTGTTGATTATCGGTATGGCCACTTGAAGCTGAAGTACTCGCTCTCTTACGCTTCCTTCTTTGAGATTGTATAGCTTTCCGTTTGAAGTTAAATTCGGGATCCGAGTTGTAGTCGACCCATGTGTCGGAAGATTCAGAGTCATCAGCATCGTGATTCGATTCCACGTTGTCTTCCAGAAAGGCAAATTGGTTAGAAACAGGTGTTGTAGATGTAACTGGTTTCCCAGTGGCGAACTGTGTTAATTTAGATTGCCCTGAGGGCTTACGAGAGTTATTTTTAACTAACACTTTCGCAGATTGTAGATGGGCATCTCTAGATCGAGAGCTTGCATTTGCAGAGCTAATCGCATTAATTTGTTCCTGTAATTTCTGTATTTTTTTCGCATTTTCTGCTTCAAGGGAATTGATTCTATTCACCAGTTCATTTTCGTCACTGGACAGCGTTTTGACCATGTTTTGCGCCTTGGTCATAAAACTCTTAACTGATTTATGAATGGTAGGGGCCTGAAGAACAGGATCAATATTGGTGTTTAAAATTTCATTAATAATTGTTTCTTTATCTTCTACCGACGCCACCGCTGTCAAGCTTGACTCCGTAGCAATAAGAGAGAGGTTATCACCCCCCCCCCCCCCCTGCCAAGGGGGGGGGGAGACCTCGGGAGAAGAGAACTTCTCCCGAACGGATTTTGATTTTCCATTTGGCTATTTGGCAACGTGTCCAGTTTAATTCGAGGTAGGCCGATGAGCAATCCCCGCTTTAGACATTTTTCGCACCCGAGAAAAACGTTGCTGACGTAACTACACTTGACACCGTGTTTACACACTACAGGCCGGTCTGCCATACGATTGTTTATTGTTTATGATGACACTGGCACTAATATCACTCGGGACCCGGCACTAATAACACCGCGACGCGAGCACTTTTCTCGATTCCAGCAGAATCACATGCTGGTGATTTTCTTTCCGAAAATTTGTTGAAAAATACTGATCCGGCGTGAGCTGAAGCGCGACCGTCTCGCTTCAGAGCACAACAACGAGTGCGACCTCAAATGATATCAGACATTTTGAGGTTTGAAACGGCAAACAGAGTGAGAGCTACTTTTCTTTTTTCCTTGTGTAATTTTTGAGAGTTGTCTATTTTTTCCCCCTCTTCTTTTTTAAATTTTTTTTTAGACAGGTATGTACTAATTTTGTGACAAAATCTCTTTGACTTGTCGGAATTTTTACCCTTTTTTTATTAGTTTTTTGGTGGTTATTTCAGCCATTTTTGGTTTTCCTGCGCATGCTCAGTACCATTAGACCCGTATACAGACAGGAAAATTTGTAGCTATGAATATTGGTGGCTAACGATTAATGTAATCCTTCCCCTGGAGATGGAAAATATCTCTATCCAAATTTACTAGGCAGGAGGTAAAAATTTGAATACAGGCACTCCCACTAAAAGACTACTAGTATTTACTACTGCCTGCTTTTAACCCCTTTTAACAGAGTTATATGGTGGTGCTGAAACTAAGGACGTGACTTGAAAAGCTACTAAAAAATTATAATTGGTCTACTCTAGTATAAATAATATGTATTCAGAGTATGTAAAAAATTTCAGTCTGTTATCTTCTCAAAACCTTTGCCTGGTTTTGCACAAAATAACTCAAGAGGGGATCGGTATACTTATATTTTTACTTTCTCGCTCCCCCAGGTAGAGGAAGTATTGTCATCCTCCAAGAAAAAAAAGTTGAAATTTCATGATTACTAGACGTTTTAAGGTCCCAAGGGTCAAAATAACCATACTTGAATAAATGTGTGTCCATCCATCCGGCGTCCCCCAAATCTGTCTACAGCAATATCTCAGAATCTATCTGTTCCATTTCATTCAAAATTTGCAGAAAAGACCATATCTATGGTCTTCTTACGCACTTCCAACGATTTTAGGGCACACTAAAATTTGGGGGGGGGGGACTAGGGGCCTTGGTCGATTCTTAGCAAAATCAAACGGAAAGCTCATTTTGAAGGACTGTAAATTTTGAAAAAATACCTTAAATTCTTTGAAAGTTGGCACAAAAGCACCACCTGGGTCATTTATTTGAGCTCCTAAAAGATCTTTGGGCTAATCTCATAATTGAAGAGGGGCCAATAGCAAATCGCCATTTTGGGCTGAAGGCTCAAGGAACAAAAGACTCCTCGGTATGAGCAGCAAGTGCTTTGAGTCAGATGAAACCTAGGATTTCAAATGCATTATATAATGCATTGTATACTATCTCCAAAATTACTCCATAGGTATACACCAAGCAAACTTAAACGACTAATTAGGTACTCACATACAATGAATCATCGAAGCTAACACTGGAACTGACGCATCTTTATTAGAAACTAATATGTTTGTTGTTAATGAACTTAAAATCCCTGTAGATTCCATCTTTCGCGTTTTCTTTTTACGAGGCACTGAACGCAAATTTAATAATACCGCACGAACATGATTGCTTTACTGATTAATGAATACACGAAAGTGCGTTATGAGCAGTCCAGGTTTGTTGACGTTTCTGTTGTTTAAATACACGGGGATACGAGCTAAGGAGGTGGCACTCTCGGTGGGCGGGTGGTGAACCATTTCCAGCGGGGAGATTCGACCGCCAAATTTGAAACTGAGATGCTAGGCAACACCCGTTTTTTTTAAGACTATTTAAACATCGAATAGTGATTCTACCCATTAAAGTAGGTTTTTGATAGCTTTCTACCGTGCTTAAGGATAGATTATAATATATAATCGTACCTAAAGTATGATGTCAATGAATCTAATAGATCCTAATGAATCGTAGAAAAGCTAAGATTTCTAAGGATCGCCGTCTTTACTAGGAGGCATCATTCATCAATTATTTAATTGAAGCTGCCTCATAATATCGACAAGTCGATTCTGAATATATGAATTCATCACATATCGCTTAGAAATGTATGATAAAGTTTAGTGGTTTGAATAAAAATTTCACAACTATCATCCTCCCATCATAATTCCAATCGACCTTTATGATTTTGTGAAAGTGACAGTATTTTTCTTAATAATTCATTAAAAGTGTCTCTGCCGGCGCGCCGGCTTCAGCGAGAAAGTCTTGTGCGATCCTCGCACCATGATGGGGGGGGGGCGGGGGCGAAGCCCACCAATATGCCGGCGCTCGCGCCGCGCATAAATTGGCCTCCGGCCAATTTTTTATTAATATTAACCCACGAAAATCGAGCTCAAAGTTGCGTATTTTGTGCTCCCATTCGAACGCTTGTCGGCAGGTCACTGAAAATGAAGCGCGTGCAAGCCCTGAGCGCGTGACGGAGAATGGCCACACTCGGCGACTTAACCCTGCCGTGTCCTATACTGCCGTGCTAAGGAAGAACGCCGCATAAGCCTTCAGCCGTTGCCAAATTCCCTTCGAAAAATCACGACTTTACAGGAAAATTTTTGAATATATCCCTTCAAATTTTTCAGAAGATGTCATTCGTAATTGGATGTAATGAGCCAGAAAATTTCAAGGAAACATATTCATAACCCTCAAAAATGAATGTTTTCTGAGAGGAAATCTGGCATTATTTGAATGCTCTTACGGCTTTTTTCCTTAGCACGGAAGTATAGCCCGCACGAGGGCTGTACGGGACATCGAACCGGATCTGGTGCGGACTGCAGGGCGCGGCAGAGGTATAGGTCGCCGAGTGTGGCCATTCTCCGCCAGGCGCTCAAGGCGGCCATTTTTAGTGACCCGCCAATGCGCGTTTGTTTGGGAGCTCAAATACGCAACTTTGAGCTCGTTTTTCGTTGGTTGATATTTATATAAAAAAAAAAAAAAAATCGGGAGGAATTCCTATCAACTCTGCACTCTCTAGTTTTCAAAAATGCAAGAAATAAACATTGCTAAACAAGCTCATTCGCCAAAGCTCATTAATCCCCTTAAGGATTGTGTATATTAACACATCACAATGGTAGTGAAAGTTAATAAGACCTATCATATGTAGATCTTTGGGAGACGGCACCCTTTTTATTTTCCCTCTGTTTTAAGAGGCTGATGGTATAGTTTGTAGGTACCTTATTTTTTTGGAAGTCTCCAAATATTTTCTCTTTCGAAGAACCATGAAAAAACTCAACAGTAATCGCGTTTTGATCAAGATCAATCGCTCTACTCCTCTTACATTAGCTAGGTGGTTCATTTTATGCCTACAAAAACTGTTTTCTGTAAAAACCTCAGATGTGGTCTTTTTTTAAAATCACTGTATCTCGTTGACATTTGCTTCAAAATGAAATTTCCAAAGCTCATTTTTAGAGGAGAATTCGCTCTGTATGAATTTTCTTGATTTAACCCTATTTTCTGCACAGACATCGATACACACAACCTTGAAACTTCAAATGCGATTTTCTGAAAACTTAAAGGAAGTGGTTATTCGGCGGTACGGTGTACTGTCGAATAAAACGTCATTTGGCGGTACCGCACCCTGACCAGAAAATCTTCTAAGTATTGCTAAGGTACCGTTACCGGATGACTTTTTAACCGCGAACCGGAAAAATTTCTACCACTAAGGTGCCTTTACCGGATTTTTACGATAGTGAATTTTGCAGGCTTGAAGCAAGTGACTTATGCTCCGCAGCCTAGGTAATTGTATCGTTGTTTTACGCGCTTATCGCAGCTGGTGGTTGCTTCCTCTCCCATGTTGGCACACTAAAGTTACTAGTCTTTTATTGTTCGTGGCGATGCAATGGTGAATGGTTGGAAATTTTCTTCGCAAAACTTGTGAAAAGCTGCGAGAAACTCATCATTACTTCTGAACGTCCTTCTCACTTCAGCAAAGTTAGTCATATCAAGGATATGCCGAATAACATCTGAAAATATAATACGAATGTTATTAGATAGGTTTATCGTCAATGATGAGCGGAAGAAATTATTTATTTTACGTATCAGTAATGAAGAATACAATTCAGATAAATAAAGGAAAATAAAATTCAAAGTGCGGATATTGGGACTCGAACCCTCAACCTTCCGGGAACTGGGCGACTGCCGCTCTACTCTATTAAGACATCGCAACGAGTGAGGCCGCCTCACTCGTTGCGATATATGAATTCGCTACGGCGGCGCCGGCGCGCGGCGTTGCTCGCAATAAAGCGATTTTTTGTGATCGAATATCATTCACCGCTAAATGATACTCGGCGATTGTGCATTTTTTAAAATTATTTTTGACTTAATCGTTGGTCTCACCGGAGACCGTTAAAATCCATTAATTTGAAATTTCGAATTCACCTCGGGACTCGAATTCGATTTTTGAATTGATGCACTCAATGTGAGAAACTTCATCTTTTACCAGAATTTTTGTTCGTCATTTCTTTCTGTTGTTGTGTTTCGTTATTTCAAAACTGCTGTGTTTGCAATTTGCTGCGTTTTAGTGTTTCGTATTTTCGTATTTTCTTCTTAATTTCATTTTAAAAAAAATACTGAACTCTGATTGGCTCCTGCTTTCACCGATCATTGGCATCACTCAGCTTTCATCAATTCGTTTGATGAATGATATTCGATCGCGAAAATTCGCTTATCGTGTCGCAGTCGCTATTGGACGACTGGAGCGCAGTCGCTTCTTCAGGGTGGCCCAGACCTACCGTACCAGGCCTTTTTTTTCGGTTAATTTGGGTCGCACGAAGTCCAGGATCGCGGGGATGAATAGGGAATCGACCCCAAGGAATCAGAATTTCATGGTTCCAGGACTCCCCTGGCGTCCCTTGGGGGGTAAAGGGGGGGGGGTCCGTACTTCAAAAGTCAGGGTTTATGTCAAAATTTTGAAATTATTCCATCGGAATCAGAACGTACAGAAATTTTTAACTTGAATCGACACCAAGAAATCCAAAATCGGCCCATCCGGGTCCAAAATACCGATACCTAAAGGTGGGGGACAGAGCCCCCTTTCAAAAAAATTCAAGTTCGTTAAATTGACATGGAGACTCGGAAAAAATGTGTATTCATGGGTAATCGACACCAAGGAATCCAAATTTGAGAGTCTCATTGTCCTCAGAGACTTTACTGATGGGGCACAGGGGTAACCTCCACACCGGTTAAATTTAAAAGTTCAGAGACCCCCTGTGCTCCATATCAGAAAAGTGTCTGAGGACAATGGGATCCTCGAATTCGGATTCCTTGGGGTCGATTACCCACAAATACACATTTTTCGGAGTCTCCATGTCAATTTAAGGAACTTGATTTTTTTGAAAGGGGGCTCTGTCCCCCACTTTTAGGGGTCGGTATTTTGGACCCGGATGGACCGATTTTGGATTTCTTGGTGTCGATTCAAGTTAAAAATTTCCGTACGTTCTGATTCCGATGAAATAATATCAAAATTTTGACATAAACCCTGACTTTTGAAGTACGGACCCCCCTTTTACCCCCCAAGGGACGCCAGGGGAGCCCTGGGACCATGAAATTCGGATTCCTTGGGGTCGATTTCCTATTCATCCCCGCGATCCTGGACTTCGTGCAACCCAAATTAACCGAAAAAAGGCCTGGTACGGTAGGTCTGGGCCACCCTGTATACGGACAACAACAATTAACAACTGTAGACGACGCACACTGTGGTATTTGACCGAAAAACCTGGCCAAAACCTCAATTTTAAATTTTTTTTTATCGGAAAACCAATATGATATTCGAAATCTACACTGTTTTTTACCCTGGTAGACATGTATGTACCATTTTTCGAGTGGCTCAATTTCCCGCGAAGAGACCACGAAGTTACCTAATTCTCAGCGATTATTTTGATATGTTTTGGCGCGCTACTCGTCGATCAGTTTACTTCAACTGTGCGGCCATAAAAGGGAACTTCGGCGATATGCAACACATTCTTAGGGGTATATTCTGCACAACTAACCACAGTATTTTCGAAATTTCCTTTTTTAGTGATTTTCACAGGAGGTTGAAAAGTGACGTAAAAGTAAACGTTTTTTTCGAAATTCAAGGTCCGATTCCTTTTTACGCTCAACTGCGCTCAAGCAGTTTGAGGCGGAATGTTATAGTCCAAAGTGGGTATTTTCAGGATTCAGGGGTGACAGACTGAGGAAAACTGAGGAAATTGAAATTTTTGACCTTAAAGATGGACTTTTGAGCGATTTTCACAAGCATGAATGGGAAAAATTATGTCAATACTAACGACTGAAACTGTATTTTTCCAACAACTCTGACCCATTTAGTACCAAATTGGGTGACATTTGGTCACGCAACCTGTTTCTCTGGCCCCTGCACCCTAGAAAGAGGGATAAAAAAAATAATTTGAAAGCGGATGGGAGGGTCACTTTAAAGTCTTTCAAAAGTGTTTAATCCGTTATCTAACAATCTCTTCGTGCATTATCCTTGAGTATAGACATATTTATGCCATGTTTTACTTTGACGGACAAATTTGAGTCCATGCGGCCGCGGGGTAGGGCTTTAAAAGTGGCCCTCTGGCACCATGAAATTACGCTGAGAGGCACATTTGAAGCCTCGTAAAAGTGAGATATGTGGTTTTGTTACGAATTTTGCAGTGAAGTGCCCTCACTTTGAGATGTGGACCATGGGTTAGGAAGGAACCCATCAAAATGAATCATTTTCACAGGTGCATTCTGCCCTTACAATGGTTTTTATTATGATAAAACTCATTTTCATCTTATAATTTAACCTCAAATCATCATAAGGAGGTCCCGGCACTTTCATACTAGCGCTAATTTTGATTCAAAACTGTCAAAAATCTAAAATCTAGAATGATTCATATTAATTTTTTTGAGAAATGTACAATTACTCCTCAATGTGAGAGATCGGCTGTTTCGTCAAAAATGTTGAAGTGACATACGCTGTTTTTTTTAAAAAAAACCATAACTGAGGTTATAGAAAGTCCTTATTTCGAAAAGTAGACCATAGGTGAAGGAGAAACTCGTCTAAATGCACCGCTTTAGTCAGATACTTTGCGTCCTTTTAAAGGCTTTTTGGAGGGCTTCTTGCACCCTCTTTAAACTCTCCGCAAATTGTCATATGATATGTTAGGTGGTTAATTTGTGCATATTATCACTTAAAAAGAAGTACTGATTGTAAAATATTTTTAAAACTCGGCGATATCTGGTGATAAATAGTTTTGGCCAGCTTTTCAGGTCCAATACCACAGTGTGCGACGTCTCTGTGGACGACACCTCTACTTTGCCACCGATCAAATATTGGAATATTACACATTTTAATACTAAACTGATTGGAAGTGACAAGCAATTTTTTTTCTATTAATACATAACAAAAGGAAAAGACTTACCAAATTGGGTTCCTGAAGACTTCCTACTATATGTATGCAAATCGCAAATCATTTCGTCCAGTATATGCTGCAAACATGTCACAATGCAAGGTACTTCAGGCCAAATGTAAGTAAACTTGACGAAAACACAACTGATCGAGGAAAAGGTGCGAAATTCCGGCTAGCGGTAGCTCGAAAACATGAAGCCGGCTTCTAACGCGAGTACCAATGGGTCATTGATCGTTGCGCGTCCATGATTTCCTTGTCTACCTAAAAGCGCGACATTCGCTGTTCTTACATACAGGGTGTCCCAAAAGTCCGTACCCCCCTTGTAACATTTGAAGTGTTAGAGGTAGAAAAACGAAACTTTGGGAATGTTTCTATCTCAAAAGGGACCACCTTCTAGGGGGGTCAGAATTTTTGTCCCTTCCTAAGGAGGGGCCTCCAACTTTTTCTTTCAGATGGTAACCTCCACCTTGTGATACATCATTGGAAAGAACATTTAAAACCAAAAATTTTCGCGCAAACCGCAGATCAATATAATATCTTAATTTTTGACGGAGTTAGGATAGGTCAAAGGTCAAATTTGACCTATTTTCAAAAAATCATGACTCCGGTTCAAATTATCGTGGAGAAAAAAATAAAACGAGGAAAGAGCTTGATGCAAAAACGGCTTTTTTTGCCCCCCCCCTTTCGAATTTCTTCAGACTTTGTCTATTGATTACTCATACGTGAGCGCTTCTTTTCCCAAATTTTCAGACCCCCAAAACATTTTGGGGGGGGGGAGCTAGGGGGGGGGGGGGAAGTCAAAACCTGTGAACTTCGATATCTCTCGAACGAAGAAAGATATCAAGGTCCGGTTTGGACGAAAAATCGTCTAAAATTGCATACTTTAAGATTCTAAAGGTCGAAATCCCGATATCACATTTTTAAGTCAAGACGTGTGCTTATTTCCAGTTTTTAGGTCTAGAAAATTTCTTTTAAACGAAAAATTTACAAAGATCTCAATTTTTCATTTGAACCAAAACCAGTTTTTTTAAATTGTTCGTTTTTTTCCGCATCCAACGAGTGGTCCATTAAGCTGGGAAACCAAACGGTTGTGGAGTTATGATTGATTGAAGTTTCCGCTCAACGCGCGCCGACCAATTTTCGTGCGCAAAAAAGTCGGATTTGACTGTTATTAGATCAGATTAAATGTTCAAACTGACCATAATGCATTATTAGGGACACTTGAGGGTCGCTGATCCAGAAATTACAGATACTTCCAAATAATTCATGTTTTTAAAATTACAGCTCCGTAGCGCTTTTTTAGAGGCCCACTGAGCGCCGACCGGCCGCTCAGTGGTCCTGTACGGAGCTGTAATTTTAAAAACGTGAATTATTTAGAAGTATCTGTAATTTCTGAACTTTTTACATCAAGCTCTTTACCAATTTGTAAGCTCTTTTAAGAAAAAATTACAGAAATCACTTCAAAAGAATTTTAAGGGGGTTCGAACCCCCAAATACGTCAGTTCAAAAGTCATACGATTTTCCCGCGAAAAAAGCCAATTTTCCCAAACTTTGCCTCAACATTATATCGGTAAGTTCAAAATTAGTTCAACATTGCCTTTTCAAGTCCCCAAATTTCAAGCAAAGTTTAAAAAAAGAAAACGAAAATTGAACGGTCAAATTGAATCACCTTAAATTGCGTTTTTTAAACTTTTATCGAAATTTGAGGATTTGAAAACGCAATGTTGAACTAATTTTGAACTTACTAAGTTAATGTTGAGACAAAGTAATGGAAAATCAGCTTTTTTCGCGGGAAAATCGTATGACCTTTGATCAGACGTATTTGGGGATCCGAACCCCCCTTAAAATTATTTTGAAGTGATTTCTGTAATTTTTACTTAATAGTGCTCACAAATCTCCCCGTTTTATTTTTTTCTCCATGATATATTGAGCCGAAGTTATGATATTTTGAAAATAGGTCAAAGGAGGAGTATCGTTTTGGGCATTTTCCGGCCCCACCTGGATTTTGCTGAATGTTTCATATTTTCAAAGTACTAGTCCTAGGTAGACTTAATGCCAAATATTTTACCGAACGGAGCCCATGCAAAGGTGCAACAACGCCTCAAACCCAGAACGTCGGCATCGAAAAATAGTTTTTTTCGTCGACTTTTTCGACTGTTATCACTTTTTCAGCAGATGATTCCCATGTATTTTTTTGCGTACTTTCCGTTTCTGGCCTTTTTATAGGCCTCCGATAAATTTTAAGGGGCCTTATGGCCTATTGTTGCCATTTTTGGCCCATTTTTAGGGTTTTTTTCAATTTTACACACGCAGAAATCAATTCAAACTTAGAACCGTGTACATTTTTGAAAAGAACGCAAAAAAATGAATAAAAAATGTTCAGTGAAACTTTTTCCTACGTTGCCAAATTTTCGAGAAAAATCGTCCCAAAGAGCCAAAAATGGCAAAAATTCGATAAATTGCCACGCTTAAGGTTCAAGAAAGTGGAGTACAACTTTTATATTGACGTACGTAACAGCTCTTACCTATACATACAACATATCAAAAAATTATAGTTGTACCTGGATTCCCACGATGTGAAAACTGGCCGGGATGTCGATCTTAGCGGCCTTTCTTTACTTGAAGGTAGCTCTTTTGAATGTTTCTCGACCTTAGTCACCCTCTATGGGCGAGTTCTACATGTATTTTTCTACGTACTTTTCATATCTGGCCTAAAAAATGGCTTCCTGTGAATTTTAAAAGGCGTAACGGTCCATTGTTGCCAATTTTCACAATTTTTAGGGGTTTTTTCAAGTTTACATGTGTGAAACTTAATTTAATCTAAAAACCGTGTACATTTTCGGAAAGAACGTAAAAAAATACATAAAATGTGATTTGTAACTTTTCCCTAGGTTGCCAAGTTTTCGAGAAAAATCGTCCTGAAGCGCCAAAAATGCCAAAAATTGAATTAATCATCACATCCAAGGTTCCAGAAAGTGAATATTTAGTTTTATTTCACTAAAAATAACGTATCGGAAATGGAAAATTGCAGTCCGTCTCACGAATCATGTAATGGCTCAGATGAGCGTGACAAAACGGGCCCTCAAGGTGCTTTTACCTTATCCTTCACTCCAGTTCACCTCTTTATTCCTGTAACCTCGAGATAATCCTTGGTTCTCAAGATGCTTGCTACAGGCCAAATATACCAAACAACAGAAACTGCGTGGGGAAAGTGTCCCACGATCCGCATGAAAGTCATAATTCACTTTCTAGAACCTTGGACGTGATGATTAATTCAATTTTTGGCATTTTTGGCGCTTCAGGACGATTTTTCTCGAAAACTTGGCAACCTAGGGAAAAGTTACAAATCACATTTTATGTATTTTTTTACGTTCTTTCCGAGAATGTACAAGGTTTTTAGATTAAATTAAGTTTCACACATGTAAACTTGAAAAAACCCCTAAAAATTGTGAAAATTGGCAACAATGGACCGTTACGCCTTTTAAAATTCACAGGAAGCCATTTTTATGGCTAGATATGAAAAGTACGTAGAAAAATACATGTAGAACTCGCCCATAGAGGGTGACTAAGGTCGAGAAACATTCAAAAGAGCTACCTTCAAGTAAAGAAAGGCCGCTAAGATCGACATCCCGGCCAATTTTCACATCGTAGGAATCCAGGTACAACTATAATTTTTTGATATGTTGTATATATAGGTAAGAGCTGTTACGTACGTCAATATAAAAGTTGTACTCCACTTTCTTGAACCTTAAGCGTGGCAATTTATCGAATTTTTGCCATTTTTGGCTCTTTGGGACGATTTTTCTCGAAAATTTGGCAACGTAGGAAAAAGTTTCACTGAACATTTTTTATTCATTTTTTTGCATTCTTTTAAAAACTGTACACGGTTCTAAGTTTGAATTGATTTCTGTGTGTGTAAAATTGAAAAAAACCCTAAAAATGGGCCAAAAATGGCAACAATGGGCCATAAGGCCCCTTAAAATTTATCGGAGGCCTATAAAAAGGCCAGAAACGGAAAGTACGCAAAAAAATACATGGGAATCATCTGCTGAAAGAGTGATAACAGTCGAAAAAGTCGACGAAAATAACTATTTTTCGATGCCGAGGTTCTGGGTTTGAGGCGTTGTTGCACCTTTGCATGGGCTCCGTTCGGTAAAATATTTGGCATAAAGTCTACGTAGGACTAGTACTTTGAAAACATGAAACATTCAGCAAAATCCAGGTGGGGCCGGAAAAGGCCCAAAACGATACTCCTCCTTTGACGTTTGACCTATCCTAACTCAGTCAAAAATTAAGATATTGATCTGCGGTTTGCGCGGAAATTCTTAGTTTTTAATGTTCTTTCCAATGATGTATCACAAGGTAGAGGATACCATTTGAAGAAAAACAATTGTGCCCCCCCCCCCCCCCTTAGGGAGGGGCAAAAATTCTGACCCCCCTAGAAGGTGGTTCCTTCTGAGATAGAAACATTCCCGAAGTTTCGTTTCTCTATCTCAAACAGTTCAAAAGTTACAAGGGGGGGTGGGGGTACAGACTCTTGGGACACCCTGTATAATGCTTCGTTTACTGCGGCATCAACAGGAAGAAAATCAAAAACGCATTCTAGACTTCCAAAGGTATAATCTATAATTCCAATTAAAATTATCAACAAATTTAAAATTGGGTGAAATTTATTCGAACCTTTTGAAATTTCACTTTCCATCTCTGCATGTAGGCTGCAAGCCATTATGTAGAAATTCACGCCTCACTAATTTGTAATTATTCTTCAAGAATGTCTTTGAATTGCCAGTTGATACCATAGGTTTTCAAATGTTTGTCCTCAGCCTGATATTACCATACTCTGTCATGAGATTTTCGAAAAATGGCTTTCTTCAAACAGCGCAACATCAGTTGACAGTATAAAACCAATGGAGCAGCTTGATAATGTGGATGAGCGACTAGCACGTCTTCTTGAAACTAATGTCAAATCAAGCACTGTCCAACGATCTTACACAGAGGAAGAACGCAAAATTCGAGATGCTATTTTGTCTCAGTATGGTCAAGTATGTTGTAATACTTATGAATTGTTTATGCTAGTATTTGTTGGTAAAATTCGAATTAAAAACTTCATTCTCAGCTCAGTAATTGGTACAATGAAAAAGATCCTTGTCATAAAGAGGCTTTTTTTTCTGCGCCAATTCGGTCTGCATAGTTTTTAATCAAATAATTCTAGTCAGCATATTTTGACATCATACTAAAGGCAAAACTAAAGCTGGAGTACATGAAAAGTGTTCAAGAGATAGGAATGCTCAGAGAAATGTGACGGACAAACGATGACAAAACAGATTATTTGTCGATAAGAGGATAAACCCATGACCCTCAGTTGTCGGTCAGAATTGACCTAATTGACCGGCCAGATTTGACCATACGTCACAGAACAGGCCTCATTATGCAAAGAACCAAATCCACTGTAGTAAATGCCGACAGATTGACTTTGCCACTTGACACAATACAGATGAACTTGCTTTCTGCAGCAGATGTACGGGTCTCTAATTAAAGAGGAAACTCATCAAATCTTATTGAGCGTTTTGAAAAGTATAACATATTGTTAATAGCTTATACTGCTTTAAATAGATGAATGAAGATTTCTTAAAAATAAGAATGACTCCTCACTTGTTTGTACCCTTCTTTCCAGACTTCCGACTACGAGGATGAATATGATGAAAACGAAGAAGACAACAAAAGTAAGAGCAAAACAAAGGAAAATGGTTTAGAGAAGAATTTGAATGCCCTAGCTATTCATCAAGCAGAGAAAGAAAAAAGAGAGCGATTGAAAGAAGAAAGCCGAAAGAAAAAAGAAAAAGACAAAGAAGACAAGTGAGTTACTACTGTACTTGGTGAAAATTATTTGATAACCATTGATGATTTTAATGTCCTGTGCCAAAATTCACATTTTCTACGTAAATTTTTCAACAGTTTTTCAGAACTTCACATTTCTCTGCATCATCCCTACTCGATAACATAGTAATTTCATTAAGAGTTTTCCTGCTCAATCCTACAGGGTGATCCAGACCACCCGTCCACCATATTTTTCTCGAAAACGGCGGAGAATTGAGCTACGGGACCAAAACTTTCACAGGGTAAATCGACCCCAAAGAATCGAATGAAAATATTTTCAGCCCCCCAAAATGGTCCCTTGGGGAGGTTTTGGGGGGAGCCCCCCCGTTTGCTTGCACCCGATATGCTTTGCAGGAAGTATCAAAAACTCCGGCCACTTTTAAATGGCAAATAATTAGCAATTATCAATTTAATTGTAGGTAAATCATCACGACGTTTTGCAATTATGTGAGGGAACCTATGCTGCAATCCAGAAAGTAAAAGTCTTTGGGTTCCGTTGACTTTTCGGGGAGATATCATAGTAAGAACCCTCCAACACCACACAGGAGGCCGGAACCAGGCGACAGCGTCTAAATATAGTCTCGACTTTCCGTCTCGCATCTCATAGGCTTGACAGGGTAGCTATTGCTCCTTATAATGATCGTTTCAGCCCTTGAGAAATATTTTTGGCCCTTTCCACTGTTGCCAAAATCACTCGAGTACAGAATAAAATGTACACTAATTTTGTTCCATGTTTGAGTAAATTTGATAACCGCCAAACTGGCCCAAAATGGTTCTTGGGGGCTTAAACAAACACCTGTTAGTCCTGGTATGTTGCATGGGGTTTGTCACCAGATGGAGGTAACCGTCTGAAGAGGATATCTGTGCGGCACTAATCCAGTCGTTGAATTTTCCGTGGGATCAGGGGTTTTTAGGATTCCATGTTCACCGACGCCCCTGCATACCCGCTGAAGGTATTACAATACCATCCACCTCCCTGAAGAAGGTGCAGCTTATTTTCATGTCGGAAAATAGGAGTATACTATGTGAAAATTGATTCCATCTATAGAGGAAAATGAGTTACCTAAAATTTGATCCATTTTGAACCATTTTTAGTCTTTTTAGATAACCGGCTAAGAGATAGACATTATGAGAAAAAATTACATTGGTTTAAATAAGGAAAGAACGGCCTATTCATAGAAGTTTGTGGCTATAGAATGAGCCCCAATAAAAAAAGCCCGACCAGCTCTTAGAGAGGCATCTAAGGCCCTATTTCAAACGAGAAAATCACTCTTTCAATCCACAGATGGGGGTAGGGAGGTCATGGCTTGCCAGTTTTCAGGTGCCACCTGCAGCAAAACGATCAAAGGACTCTTTCTCATCAAACTAAAATATCTCACAACTTGTCAGGTAACACTGTATAACAGTTGTTTTAGCCTCTTCTTTTAATCTAATAGGTGAAATAAAATTTAGTTAAGATAACCAGTGTCTCCAACCTGCCAGTGGTCTGGGTTAGCTTAACCAATTGGGAAAGAGGGAAGAAGACTAAGGCTTGCTTGATGTTTAGCAGTGTGCGAATCCGACCCTGATTCCAAACCCCTGCACCCCCCCCCCCCCCAATCCCTTCAACCGATGGGCCAGCAGTTTTTGTGAAATTACCAGCTGATCTAGGCCAATCAGACTGTGCCTCCAGCGGGTATGCAGGGGCGTCGGTGAACATGGAATCCTAAAAACCCCTGATCCCACGGAAAATTCAACGACTGGATTAGTGCCGCACAGATATCCTCTTCAGACGGTTACCTCCATCTGGTGACAAACCCCATGCAACATACCAGGACTAACAGGTGTTTGTTTAAGCCCCCAAGAACCATTTTGGGCCAGTTTGGCGGTTATCAAATTTACTCAAACATGGAACAAAATTAGTGTACATTTTATTCTGTACTCGAGTGATTTTGGCAACAGTGGAAAGGGCCAAAAATATTTCTCAAGGGCTGAAACGATCATTATAAGGAGCAATAGCTACCCTGTCAAGCCTATGAGATGCGAGACGGAAAGTCGAGACTATATTTAGACGCTGTCGCCTGGTTCCGGCCTCCTGTGTGGTGTTGGAGGGTTCTTACTATGATATCTCCCCGAAAAGTCAACGGAACCCAAAGACTTTTACTTTCTGGATTGCAGCATAGGTTCCCTCACATAATTGCAAAACGTCGTGATGATTTACCTACAATTAAATTGATAATTGCTAATTATTTGCCATTTAAAAGTGGCCGGAGTTTTTGATACTTCCCGCAAAGCATATCGAGTGGTTGAATATTTGAGTGTTTAAGATTGTAGGATTTCACCTTATTACTGTGTTATTTGTTAATTTTAAGTACCATATGAAGTAAAAATAACAAAGGTAAGAGTGCTGAGCCGTTAAACATAACAATATTTTTGGGTAGCAAACAAACGACTTTCCTTCCCTCCCGCCCCGCCCCCCCCCCAAAAAAAGAGAAAAAAACCAGTTAGGTCCCAAAACCAGCATAGTCAATTTTTGGCATTTTTACTCTCTCTATCTCTTTCTGTTCAGGGCGGCAGGTCTCCTACAGTTCTAAATTTCTTCCTTTCTTCTCTACTAGGGGGTATCATTCAACTCTTTTTTTTTTAAATTTGATGATGGCCTATGAAATTTTGTTGCAAAATGGTCCAACTACCTCAAAAAGTTTTGTGAGATTGAAATCGGTTGATGTCCTGAGGTTCCGGATCGCGGAAAACTGGTTTTGGCGCTTCTGGTTCGAAAGCTTTTTTTCGGGTTTTGGCGGGCATTTTCAGGGGTGACGCAATACATCCAAATTGAAATTAAGTACAGTTTCTTTACCAATTTTTTGCGTAGAATTGAAAAAAAATATTAATTTTGGTGTCAGCGTGTTATATCTATCCAAATTTTGGCCCCAAAATGGCTGATTTCGACGATTTTGGGCGAATATCCGATTATGGGACATAATGCCGTAAAAGCAAGAAAAATTCCGTACAATCACAGCGAAATGCCTTTGGAATGGTCGAAAGGTATTTGTTTTAAATGAACAGCATAAAAGGCGATAATGTGTCCGGGCAGGGGGGGGGGGTGGGTCGCTGGGAACCTATCTTCGCGTAGGCTTTGAAGAACCAGGAGGAGGTCCCCGATAACCCGCGGAGAAAATGCCTTCCTTGACTCGAGCGATAAAAACATTTTTGCTGATTACGAAAATCTGGCAGACAGCACACAACAGAAATCTCTCAACGCAGCATCCTCATCAGATAAAACTGCGTCGGCGCCAATGCGACGCATTCAGAAGCGCCCGCGATTTTAGCGGGCTGGGACTTCCGAACGTCGCATTGGCGCCGACGCAGTTTTATCTGATGAGGATGCTGCGTTGAGAGATTTCTGTTGTGTGCTGTCTGCCAGATTTTCGTAATCAGCAAAAATGTTTTTATCGCTCGCGTCAAGGAAGGCATTTTCTCCGCGGGTTATCGGGGACCTCCTCCTGGTTCTTCAAAGCCTACGCGAAGATAGGTTCCCAGCGACCCCCCCCCCCCCCCCCTGCCCGGACACATTATCGCCTTTTATGCTGTTCATTTAAAACAAATACCTTTCGACCATTCCAAAGGCATTTCGCTGTGATTGTACGGAATTTTTCTTGCTTTTACGGCATTATGTCCCATAATCGGATTCGCCCGAAATCGTCGAAATCAGCCATTTTGGGGCCAAAATTTGGATAGATATAACACGCTGACACCAAAATTAATATTTTTTTTCAATTCTACGCAAAAAATTGGTAAAGAAACTGTACTTAATTTCAATTTGGATGTATTGCGTCACCCCTGAAAATGCCCGCCAAAACCCGAAAAAAAGCTTTCGAACCAGAAGCGCCAAAACCAGTTTTTCGCGATCCGGAACCTTAGGACATCAACCGATTTCAATCTCACAAAACTTTTTGAGGTAGTTGGACCATTTTGCAACAAAATTTCATAGGCCATCATCAAATTTAAAAAAAAAGAGTTGAATGATACCCCCTATTTTCTATCTTACCTCTCTTCTCTTTCTTCTTCCTCTTTTCTATCTCCTTTTTCTTCCCTCTTTCCTGGTTCGAAGGGACATGCCACTGTGCTCCCTTCTCTTTTGGATCCGCCACTGAAGGTGAGTCCATGGCGACCTCTCTTCATAAAATTTGAAATTCGGAACTCTCTTATACAAAATTTGAAGTGTTTTTAGGTGCACATTGTGCGGGATCGAAGGGAAGAGGCTTCAAATCGACTCGACTATAAGCCTATGAAAAACTATCGAGAATCTTGTGGTCAGAAAAAAAACTAAACTTTTTATGTTGAGGTGGAAGTGGTAAAAAACTTAGTGGTTCGCGCCCCCATGTGATGCGAGCCCCTAGATGCGCGCCTCGTGCACCTATTTGGTTAATATTCAGCCCTGCAAAAAAAACCACAGTAGGTGAAGAAGATAATATGAGAAAAACATTTTCAGTGCATAAGACAAGTACTAGGGACTGTGCCTTTAAAAGGCCTCAAGACGAGCTTTCTTCCATCTTAACTTTCTCACCCACTACACCGTTTGTAACTCCGTAATATTTTCCTTTTTCCAAGTTGGTGTGTTTTCATTCTTACTCGATCATTTTATTTGTTTTATTTATGAGTGGGCTAGAATACCGCTCCGGACACGAGAGTCCGACGGGGCGTATCCACATTCAAATGGGTAGATACCTTCCGCTGTGCTACCGTTCTGTAATGTGGATAAGCGTTTATGCTCTAACTCCGATTCACCGCTAGAGCTCACGATGAAGCTCGATCTTGTTAACTTCTTCGAAAGAATCGCTGTGGGGGTACTCCTAAAATACTTCAAATTCGTTCAAATTGTAGGTGATTTTTTTCATGTATAGAATCACGTAAAGGAACTCGATTTTCCAACATGACCAAAATAAGCTGCATCTTACCCTTGGTTTTTAATTTTATTTCACATTTTTGCATAATTTTACGATACCGCCCACTTCTTGCGCCAGGTCGGGTGAAGTTAGGTTGGTGGTCCAAAATTCTTATTTTTACCTTACTGTTCTTAAACTAAAAACACAATCTCCCAAAATTTTGAATTGGATCGCCTGATTTGATACCTTAAGCTTTTGTTACTTACTTTCATGATCATCATGCTTAGTTTAAAGTCTCTGTTTTTTACTCACATTTTTTGTAGGGAAAAGCAGAAGCTAGCAGTCCAAGAAAAAAAGGAAAAACGAAAGGCACATGCACAAAAAGGTGAGCGTCGGCGGTAGCAGCTCTCAGAACGTTAATTATTATTCTCTTTTGACGTGTATTCTACTGTCATTTCTTCTTTTCCTCTCCCTCTCAGTCGCCCTCCCTACTTGTTCTCCCTGTCCCCCCTCATCTGTGTTCTTAACATTAACTTTTTCAATTTGGTCCTGAATCCCTTGTTAATTTTGCGTCATGTCCATAAGACTCCCTGTGATTTATTATTTACTTTTTTGTATACGTTGATGTGGAATTTAATTATAAATTTTACCTCTCTAAAGATTCCACTATGGTGAAAGTACTTCTTCTCTAATTAATACACTCTGTCCGGCTACATCCAATTTTACCACTATGCTCTGTAAGAAAACGTGAAAATCTAGTCTCTTATGTTCCACTATTTATCGGTCATTTTTGTGCCTAAGGAGTGCCCCTCTCTTTCAGGAAAAATATGATTCCAACACCTTCTCTCAGTTTAATCTTGTCATATGTATGTTTTAGTTTTGAATTTGAAGTAAGAAAATACAAACGAAAAAATGATAAAAATCCCTCTCTTCTTTAATTTCGTCTTAGTTTTCTATGGAGGCAACCTTATTAGCTATAAAACTAGTATCTCTAAGTTTTATCCGAAGGTTATCCAATAATGGGAAACATTATTGTTTAAGTTTGATGGTTTTGGAATGGACACGTTCGTGAAGGCCATATACTGGGTTATTCAAAAGTTACGCACCACTGGCCAGAACTTTAGTTCTAATTATGATATCGATTTGCGGTTTGTGGCATCCTTCCTCATATCAAGGGGAAAACTTTTTGAGGTACTTTCCAGTTCTTCGCCCCCCCCCCCCAGGGGGAGGGGGACGGAGGGCAACTCAAAAATTTCAAATGGCAACCCCCATCATGTGATACATCGTTAGAAAGCATGAACAAAGATATTCTTTGGCGCAAACCGGAAGTCGATCTGACCCCCCTATCAAAAGTTAAGGGGGTCCAAAGGTTATTTAGGGGGTCCGTATCTTCATTGTTTAGAGTAGCTTCGGCGGCTCTTGGATAAACCGTTTCTCTTTTCAAAGAGTCCTCGAATACTCCAAGTCTGATACCAAAGTCTTCATATTGCCCCCGGGCCACCACAGCCCCACCATAGGGGGTGATGGGCCTCTTACAGTGAAACATTGCATTTAAATGCGAAAAGTCACAGAAGAGCTTCAAACTTAGCATCAAGTCCGAGTGGAACTTCTTGCCAATGTTAACGCAAACGCAGCCTGCGACATGAAAGTGAGTTTTCAATACTCTTAGCCCCCTGCCCCCCTTATTTTTGGTTACAAAGCGGGTAAAAACAGGGAAAATCGCCAGAAATGATGCCCGAAACCATTGTCCAACATGACGAGGACCCTTGAAACGTTGCGACCAGTCGGAGGACTGCAATACAAGGACTGCCGCCCACTTTAAGGACGGGAACATCCATAAAACCCCCCCTGCCCCCCTCAGTTTTCGTTGCGGAGCTGGTAAGAACCGGGAAATTCGCCAGAAATGATGCCCGAAACTACTGTCCAACTTGACGCGGACCCTTGAAACGTTGCGCCCCGTTGGAGAACTGCAATACAGGAACTGCCGCGCACTTGAAGGATGGAAACAGCCATAAAACCCCCGCTGCCCCCCTCAGTTTTCGTTGCGGAGCTGGTAAGAACCGGGAAATTCGCCAGAAATGATGCCCGAAACTACTGTCCAACTTGACGCGGACCCTTGAAACGTTGCGCCCAGTTGGAGAACTGCAACACAGGAACTGCCGCGCACTTGAAGGATGGAAACAGCCATAAAACCCCTGCTGCCTCCCTCATTTTTCCCTGCGGAGCGGTTAAAAACCGGGTAAAAACCCTGTATTTCAATGCTCCGCCTGGTCGCAACGTTTCAAGGGTTCTTGTCAAGTTGGACAGTAGTTTCGAGTATCATTTCTGGCGAATTTCCCGGTTCTTACCAGCTCCGCAACGAAAAATGAGGGGGCAGCGGGGGTTTAATGGATGTTTCCGTCCTTAAAGTGGGCGGCAGTCCTTGTATTGCAGTCCTCCGACGGGGCGCAACGTTTCAAGGGTCCGCGTCAAGTTGGCCAGTAGTTTCGGGCATCATTTCTGGCGAATTTCCCGGTTCTTACCAGCTCCGCAACGAAAAATAAGGGGGGCAGCGGGGTTTTATGGCTGTTTCCATCCTTCAAGTGCGCGGCAGTTCCTGTGTTGCAGTTCTCCAACTGGGCGCAATGTTTCAAGGGTCCGCGTCAAGTTGGATAGTAGTTTCGGGCATCATTTCTGGCGAATTTCCCAGTTCTTACCAGCTCCGCAACGAAAACTGAGGGGGGCAGCGGGGGTTTTATGGATGTTCCCGTCCTAAAAGTGGGCGGCAGTCCTTGAATTGCAGTCCTCCGACTGGTCGCAACGTTTCAAGGGTCCTCGTCATGTTGGACAGTGGTTTCGGGCATCATTTTTGGCGATTTTCCCGGTTTTTACCCGCTGTGCAACCAAAAATGAGGGGGGCAGGGGGCTAAGAGTATTGAAAACTCACTTTCATGTCGCAGGGTGCGTTTGCTTTAACATTGGCAAGATGTTCCACTCGGACTTGAAGCTCTGCTGTGACTTTTCGCATTTTAATGCAATGTTTCATTGTAACAGGCCCATCCCCCCCTACGGTGGGGCTGTGGTGGCCCGGGGGCAATATGAAGACTTCGATATCAGACTTGGAGTATTCGAGAACTCTTTGAAAAGAGAAACGGTATATCCAAGAGCCGCCGAAGCTACTCAAAAAAATGAAGGTACGGACCCCCTAAATAACCTTTGGACCCCCTTAACTTTTGATAGGGGGGTCAGATCGACTTCCGGTTTGCGCCAAAGAATATCTTTGTTCATGCTTTCTAACGATGTATCACATGATGGGGGTTGCCATTTGAAATTTTTGAGTTGCCCTCCGTCCCCCTCCCCCTGGGGGGGGGGGCGAAGAACTGGAAAGTACCTCAAAAAGTTTCCCCCTTGATTTGAGGAAGGACGCCACAAACCGCAAATCGATATCATAATTAGAACTAAAGTTATGGCCAGTGGTGCGTAACTTTTGAATAACCCTGTAGTCTAGGAGTCACGAAATCACTCTCTTGTGTACCTTAAAACTTTCAGGGTATTTTCTAGGGTCCCTGGGATACCTTTTTCAGCAGTCAAAATGCCCATATACCGGGAAAACATAGTAGGAATGACCGCCACGTCCAAAATCGAGGGGTCTGGAGGTCCTTTCAAAAATTCACTATTTACTTGAAAATTTTTACAAATATCCAAAATTGTCTAAGTACAAAAAATGTTCCATACAAACCTTTACACAGAAGTTCGTAATGTCTGGACCTCTGATTTCCTTAATTTGAAGAAGCAATTAACTGTCTTCCACAAATTTTGTAAATTTCTAGTTTCTTTTTCATTTTGCTTCCAAGTTTTATGTATCAATAGCACTCTGCCTACATACATCTCGTTGTGCGCATTTCCGTTTAGCCACCGCCTAAACATGGCACATTTGTCGAGTTTTGTTGAGCATTCTATAAGAAGCGGTAGCTACCCGGTCAATGCAATGGGATTCCCACGATCAATCGTGGAGACCCGACCGCGGTGGCAGCGCTACCTTATATCACATTAAAGAGGACGATTTCGTCTGTATGCGTGTACATGAAAGGGATAACATACAATATACATATGTATTTGTAAATAGGTAACGGATCTAAAAATATTTTACACCTCTGACCCCGCATTGGCCCTCGTGATGCGTGAACCAATACAAAAGATACATTTAAAAAGAAAAATAGAGCAAATTGCAAATTCATTAAAATCAAATATACCACCCGCATCACAATTCTTGCCTCGGAATGCTACCTTTAATTGGCCATCTGTATTAAACTTAAATGTTCTTACAACAGTCCTGAAAATCAGTGCAATTCCTTTTAAATAGTCTAAACCAGTGAATAGATTCCAGTCAGTCGGTGCAAAAAATGGTCTATCGGCTGAATCTCTGAGGTGAATGAAGCATGACGAATTCCTATGTAATTTTGGTCGCTGAATCCGAATCTGATTTTTACCAACAACAATTCTTACCGGATATGTCCGCAATCTTAGAACAATGACGAAGAATCGTATTTCTTTCCCAATATCCCATAAATCTCGCGTATATCGTGGTTTACATTTACGTGCATGAAGATACTCGAATCTTGAGGCACGGTAATTAAGCCTTGGGTATCGGGGGTGAACCGGATGAAATATACTCACAAAACTACATCTAAAAACTCGTCTCGTTGTGACCTTCAAAACAACCGGTATTCACCTACCCTCTAAAACCACCCCTTATCCAGAAAATCTCATGTTCAAGGGGGACGATTTTCCGACCTGTCAGACTCATTGGTCATTAGGCGCAACTGTTTTCATAGAAACGATTAGTCGAAATCTACCTTTCGTTTCCACTGTGGCTGGAAAGTGTTTTTTTTCCCTTTAACGTTCCGTCGGATTTTTTACGATTAATCCGAGTTGTGCTAGAGCCATCTTGAAATATTCAGTCAACGTACTTTCTCTGCTTCTGCTGACAAAAAATCGGAGAATCGTCGATAGCTACTATTATACATATGCTAGAGTATTCAGGGACGTATCCTCTCGGTTCTGCGTTTACTCATGATGCCGCAATCACACGCTGAACTTAGCAGCTGAATGTGGAAGTCTACAGTCATCGCCCAACAGCTGAAATTTAGCAAATTCGAGTTATTTTCATCCAGATGTGTATCAAATCTACTCGAATAGTTCAGACAAATTTAACATTAGTCCGATGGTTGCTGAATTTTGCGCGTCACGCGCAAAATTTAGGCATCGGGCCGATGACTTCCACATTCAAGCCACATTCAGCTCCCACATTCAGCGTGTGATTGCGGCATGAGTTGTTGGGCTTACGTGCTGCCGCACGGTCGCTTCTTCACCGCTAAATTGATCGCTCTCCCTTGTTAATCTACTACATTAACGCGCAAACGTTGGATCTTATCTGACGAGACGGGATGGTGGTAGATCGTCGACGGTTGTTTTACCATCTTCAATTCAGACTCGACATCGGGAGCGAACGCGTAAATGGTGTCCACACTTTCCGTTCACGTATCCACTGTCGGCGATGTTGCATTCTACGCATATCATAATGACGGATGAGATGTTTGTGTCAGGGTTCTCAGAGTAGATAAACAGTCTTTTCGTTTCGTCGATGTTCGGGATGGAATAGTGACAAAGCGCATGAGACCGATTTTGCAAGGTCCGTACAACTCGAGAGGTCTCGGTAGCGCTAACTTAAGAACGTTGCTCCTGCCCGTCAACATGAGCGTGCGACACCTTTTATTCGTCTTCATCTTTTTGATTACGAAAAAAAACAACTGTAGATCATCTCGCTCGGTTTGTACGAGCCATTCAAAACATCGTTTTCGGTAGATGCACATCGTCGATGTTGAACTACTATGTGAGCGTCGAATGTACCGCGTAATCTCAGCGGACGGTGGTAGATTCTCGAGCTGCCGGAGCACAGTGCGTTACCGCACTGGAGTATGCGCATCCGGCACGTCCAATGCCGCCGCCGTCCAATGTGTTGCCGGAATCACATGCTGAATTTGGCAGCTGAATGTGGAAGTCAACTGTCATCGCTCAGTGGCTGAAATTTCGCAAATTAAAGTTATTTTTATTCAGACTTGTAGGTATCAAATCTATTCGAAAAACTTAGACAAATCCGACATTATCCGATGGTCGCTGAGAATCGTTACTGAATTTTACGCGACACGCACAAAATTCAGACTTCCACATTCAAACCACATTCAGCCCTCACATTCAGCGTGTGATTGGTCCATCGCTCCGGTCCAGGGTGACGATACCGCATTTGAGACGTTCGGGTTTCTTGGTCGTTAGTTCATAGATCACGAACACTCTGCGGTAATTCAAGATCCGTAATCGTTGGGTGGCAGCCACCTTCAACTCGACGTCCGTCATTCCTCGACGCGGTAGCTCGACGATCAGTTTAAATTCTGCCGGTACGGTCTAGAGCACAGGGTGTGATTAGGGAATTGACCCCAAGGAATCCGAATTTTACAGTCCCGAAACCCCCCTAGCCCCCCTTCGGAGGTAAAGGAGGTGTTACGATCCCCAAAGTCGGGGTTCTCGATAGAATTGTGATTCGATTGCATTAAAGGTGAAAAGTACGTGAAATTTCACGTGAAATTGACCCCTAAAAATCCAACATCGGACCTTTTTACGCCCACAAATGATTTTTTAAAGGGGAGGGGGGGGGGGGAACAGCAACCCCCTTCATAATTTCCCTTTTGTCAAAAATTGACGTAGATTCTCCAGAAAAAGATGGTTTCCCTGATAATCGACCCCAAGAAATACGATTTTTATGGGTCGAAGCCTCCCTTTGGGGGTATACGGGGGAGGCAAAGTTTTAAATGCTCCCGAAGCCCCCCTAGCCTCCCTACGGACGTTAACGGGGGAGGCACAATTTCCCCGACTTTCGAAATTGTGCCCCTCCCGTTTACCCCCAAAGGGAGGCTAGGGGGTTTCGGGACCATAAAAATCGGATTCCTTGGGGTCGATTCTGGGAAACCATTTTTTTCCGGAGAATCTACGTCAATTTTTGACCAAAGGGAAGTTATGGAGGGGGCCGCTGTCCCCCTCTTTAAGGAATCATTTTTGGGCGTAAAGTGGTCCGATGTTGGATTTTTAGGGGTCAATTTCCCGTACTTTTCACCTTTACTGCATCGATCGCATTCTATCGGAACCCGCCTTTTGGAATCATAACACCCCCTTTATCCCCCAAGGGGAGCTAGGGGAGTTTCGGGACTATGAAATTCGGATTACTTGGGGTCAATTTCCCGCGAACTGCGACCTCGTGCGACCTAAACCAACGGAGAAAAAGGCCTGGTACGGGTGGTCTGGGACACCCTTTACAATCTTCCACGGAGGTAGACATTCCTCCTCTGCGTCGATCCGTTGGTGACCGTTTTGATCATTTTTGCTATCGGTGCGATGGTCCGCGCGGCCAGATTGCTATTCGTCAGGAAATTCTTGACTTCGGCACCCATCTTAAATAAAGGTAATTTAAATATAATCTTTACGACGCGACTCGTCGTCGCGTCGCGTTGTCAAGCTAACAAAATCGCTTCGAGTCGGAAATTTCGACGAATGAAATAAGAAAGATGAAAACCGACGACAACACAGCGAACCGCTTCCTGACTATTGGCCTGGTGTAAAAAGGACGATGAGGAGGCATAGACGATGTTCAGGTGGACGCCACGACGGGAAGTATATTGTAGGGCCGCCTCCTCAGGAGGCTTGGGCGGGCCAGGCTTACATGTTGGCATATTACATGTTCTTTTTTTATTTTTTTTAAAAAAAAATCATGTAATATAACTAGGTAGTTAATTAGATGCGACTTATGCATAGCACTCAATAATATAACACGTAAAACTTAAGTATTTATTTAACATCATCTAACATTTTATAATTGACAATAATAATGACTTTTATGTAGGTACTTGATAACAGAAATAATCAAGTTTATTATTTGAATCAAAGAATTTCGTATATTAAAACGGGAGGTGCTAAAATTGTTAACGATTAAAATCATAACTAAAATCGGTTTAACACAAAAACATGATATAACGAGGAACTTTAATTTGTTATTCAGGGGAGTATCTGTCTGGTGCCTTTGAGATTCTCTTACCTGCCAATCGTTTTCTGTTTAGACGTTATTGGTGTAGCAGGTGTCCTCTTTTGAATAGTGGGGTGAGCCTGCGGGGTGGAGTATTCTGAGTCAGAATCGTTGTCACTGACTAATATAGTTCCGGGGCGTTGATTTTGAACTGAAAGCCTTCGGGGCATTGTAATTGGAAATTCAGCTGATTTAATATTTGATTCAGTATTCTACTTTTTTACATCAACAGAGGGCTTTTGATAGGAACTAAAATCTTGATGTTCTAAACTAAAAGACACTTTTATAGGATATTCCTTGGCATAAAAACGCGTGCGTCTATACTGATTACCTGATTCTGTTTGCACAATGTATGAGTTTGGTTCTTTGCATTTACATACAATTTTAGCAGGTTGACATACATTTTTAGGAGTTTTCTTAAAATATACCTCCTCATTTCATTTTCTTTAAGGGGTTTGGCGTTGGGATAATGATCTACCATACTTTGCTTTCTCTTTTCTAATGTCTAGGCATATCCATCAACATTAACCAGATTTGGTTGTAGATGTTCATGAGTGCTGGGTAATCTTTTTCGAGGCTAATAGTACGATGTATTAATTAATACTGCATGTGCGAATTTTTTTTAAAAATTTCGGAAGTGCTTTCAAAATTCTGGAAAGTGTGCTATTTCGCGCCCAAGGGTCTACAGTTGGTAGGTATGTTACCACATTTTCGAAAGGACCCCGCACACTTCTTATGGGAAGCTGCACCATGAAGGATTGCCTTCTGACTTATGTCATTCGATTCTCCTCAAGATGCTGATCTAAAGTTATAAATGCGCCAACTTTCTACGATGCACCGTTTTCGCAAAAAACCTATGAGAAGATTCAATTATTCGATGATGAAAAGCCAGAAAGATTCCTCATTTTAGTACCCGATTGACAAGCGGCTGTGTATCAACAAGGAAATCATGGGGACTCCCGCACCGAGCGGCAGTCTTATCTCGGATTCCGCACGCCGTTTTGCTCGACCACCATCCAAATCAGATTCTTGAGGAGCATAAGAACAGGAAAATCTGAACGTCTACCGGGCGAGTGCGGGAGGGAGATAGCCCCTGAGTCGGCAAGTACAGATGAGAAGACGAATACGCGCTACGTTTTTTCCTTATTCACTTCGGGCCTGTTCTCAAATGCATCGTTCTTTTTTATTCATAGTCGCCGAATAATTGAATCTTCTCATAGGTTTTTTGCGAAAACGGTGCATCATAGAAAGTTGGCGCAACTATAACTTTTGATCAGCATCTTGAGGAGAATCGAATGACATAAGTCAGGAGGCAATCCTTCATGGTGCAGCTTCCCATAAGAGGTGTGCGGGGTCCTTTCCATGCGATACGGCGGCTGACAGTCGGCCAGAACGGTAATGTGCGGCCTTTTGCCCCCACCTACCCTACATTTTAGGATCTTTGGTAATTGTTAAAAATATTTAGTAAAATACGTAGTAAAAGATTTATTATTGGTAGTATCACTCAAAAGATTAAGTAATAGTGGTGATTAAGTATTAGTTGTATTTTACTGAAGGCCGCTTTGCCCCCATTTGATGATGTAGGTAAATATAACCTCAAATTCAAGGCCATTAGCCCAAACGTGACTGCGGGATATTCAAACCATCCTTATCATTGTTCGAACTGCAGCCCGTCCGAATTTTTCTATTAACTACAGAAATTGAAATGGACCAAAATAAAATTGGAAAAATTAATTTTTTTTTCACGAAAAATTGACTCTCCTATTTTAGAGGGAACGCGTCCGTTCGGTCCGAAACTTCCGCAACACAACATCACCACCTTTACCAACATACCTGACACGGTCCCAGTGCCAACCTAAACAATCCTCCGAAAAAACTGGGATGCAGCCTTTTGCTACATGCGACCTTTTATCCCCACTTACCCTACAAACCTACTAATTTTGTGATAAGATCTCATTGGCTTGGCAGAATATTTACCCTTTTTGAGGGTTTATTGTGGTTTATGAATTACCGTGTATACGATTTATACTAACTCATTTGATATGGGAACTCACGTTTTCCAAGTTTCAAGTTTTCTATTTTTTTTAAAAAAAAGTTTCATTCAGTGCCGAGATCTCATTGCCTCCCCCAATTTTTACTCTTTTTGGAATTTTCGGCGGTTTAAAAATTTACTTAAATACAGAATAAACTAGAAGTAGTTATTAATGATCAAGACAAGCAAATTAATGACTCTTTTATCAAGTTATGAGCCTTTCGCATCCTCTTTTAATTAGAGCATTGTATAAGGAAGTGAAGTTCTGACACTTTCATCAATAAAGATACCGAGTCTAACCTTGAAGTTATTCATCCAAAGGTACCTAAAGAGGTAGAAGTAGGTAAGTACTTAAAGAGGGATGATCAGTTTTAGAAGTTGTAAACTCATCAGCACTCATTTATGCTGAAAAAAAACTGTTTAATTTGCCTCAAGCTGAAAAAGTAAGCCTCGAATTGAGATCTGCTCAAGTATAGATCGCAGTGTAGCTGACAACTTGCCCAGTATTTCAAAAACAGTGGTAAAATGAGTTTGCATCAAGCTTTCCTCAAGAGATAGGTAATCCTTTGTAAAGCCACCATGAAGCCTGTTATCAGTCTTCCTCGAAGCCTTGCTGCAACCTTAAAGTCTTGTGGTAAACTTGCATTGCAATTTGCAACAAACTTGCCCAGATCTATAAATTGTGGAGAAATGAGTTTGCAGCAATCATCCGGCAAGCCAGAATCAATCTTGCTGCAAGCTCTTGTGTTGGATTCAAACTTCCTCACATACAGAGCCCCTGATGATTTGACGAACTTTCCCCTTGAATATTTTGAAGTTAAAGCTGTCCGCCTCGAGCTGATTCAGTTGGTATGCAATGTAGTTGTTAACAAGTAGCCAAAGAATTCCAGTTTTATCAACTCTGACGTCGTTTGGGTACGACAACTCGGTGTCATCTTGAACGATTATCCCTTGTGTTTTTTCGCTGAATTCCTCACCTCTAAAACAGATAAGAGTAGGTACTTAGTGTGAACTGAATATTTGCTTTCTAAATGTTTCGTGACCCGCACTAAAAATGAGATTGAACTTTTCATTTACCTTACTAGACAGATGCTCTCGATAGGAACTTGTACATACAACCGGCATGTATCGATTCGCATTAGGCCAAAACGTTAAGTTACTAGTAGGTAGGCATGTAAGTTGTAAGTATCATGTCAGCTACTTGAGAACATCAATTTGGTTCGTATTAAATCCAGGAATATTATACTAACCGTGGACGAGTAATGCGACGTTAGTTGTCCTATTTATAATTAGTTGCTCAGATGGAACGTTTACTTATGTATACTCATTAGACTCAGTAAAACTTACCTGTTTTACCGAATTTGCGTGAGGTACCTACTTACATGTTGGCACTTTATCAGGCAGTATAGATCCAGGTTTATGGAAGAGACCAAAATATTCCGGATAGTTTCAATTCGTGAAATATCGTTGTGCAAAAAATTATGATGAGATATCTTGTCTTATAATGCTCCAAATCTTACCCTATCGAACAGTTGAGTAGCTTACCGGAAGGAGTTCCAGCAGCCTAGTGCGTTTTTGGCAATGAGAGTATAAAAGAGGATGCCGGTCTCCTCATCCAAAGAGGCAGCGGAAGACTGGCCTCGGGGTCCGCGGGAGCCCATAACCTTAAACTCGTACATGGGCCGTTCGTAGTTGAACGTCTTGTTTTGCAGTATCTTCGTCGAGATTATGAACTGCATTGTACTAGCGTAGGCACTGAAGTAGAGGCGTCGATAGCCATCACGGTCCACTGGCGATGTGGCGAGGCTGTAGATCCCGTGACGCACATGGATATGTCGTCCGTTGTTTATGATAAACCCGAACAACGGGTCGAAATGGAAGAAGTTGTGTGTCTCTCTGTAAGAGGCATCGTTACGCCAACTATAAATGATGAGCATGTACCTGCAAAAAATTCGGCTCGCATCATCGAACAGTTAACAGTAAGAGATGTATCACATATGCGAAATCAACTTCGAAAATCGATAACTTCGATCTTCAAGAAGCATTTATCAGAGCGTTCGTAAATTTCGATGGCGACTAGCAAAATTTTCAGGGGGTTGTTATGATGTTGGCATCAGTGACTACTTCTGGAGGTCAATAATTCCTAGAACGTGATTCCGTCAGTTCAAACAAGTTCCCTGCTATAAGAGTTCCATACAAACCCACAGAGAAATTATTATTATCCGTAGATTTTAAAAGGGATCCGCGTACTTTCATGGAAATCCATGCAAATTACATGGATGTGCCAAGCTTTGTACGCCTACGAAAGCTACGAATACTCGCGAAACTATATAGGTACCTTCGGATTCCGTGTAAATTTCTGATGATATCCATACCTTGCTCTGATGTAAACAAACTTTTAAGTACACCCAGAAGCGCCAAGAATTACGCAATTGATCTGAAAACACTTAAAGGAAAGAATCACTGCCATTAATACCCTTGGAAAAATAATAATTTGGGCACCTACCGGTCGGAGCGTTGCCCGCCTTTGTTCGAAACTAATACAGGTTGCTATCAAAGATACTAAGAAATCCTTCATCCACAAATCACTTTAAGTCAAAATTTTACCGGGAACCACGCAAACTCTACCCACTCAAATCAACACAACCAAAATGAATAAAAAAATATTAAAAGTCCAAAATTCCGAAATCAGCATACCATTGAAATTATTCGAATTCCAGAATTAGTTCGCCATGTATCCGCTTTGTAAGACTTGGATTAGTTTATGTTAATCGACACCATCAGACTTTGGTTCGGTTTGGTTGGGTTGGTTAATGTCACTTGACAACAGCAAACTTGGATTACTTCTGCGAGCAGTTTAGATTTAGCGCATATAAGCAAACGTATGATACCTAATAGAAATTTTGAAATTTCATATATTCAATAATGGAAAAAAAATAAAGAAAAAAACAAAAAAACGAGCACAACGTTATTGTAAGAAAAAGCAATACAAAAAGAGAGAATCACGCCAAAAATACGAAACACATTGACGTGGTTACGGCCATTTGCCGAAAGCACTGACCGATAGGCAGGGTGAGTGGAGGAACGGTGAGCGCAGCCTGGTAAAATAGTCGTGACTGGCCGAAAACACTGTGGACTCCCAAGCAAAAACGTCACATGCACAGTAAAAACACGGCTCATCCGTGCAGCTCATCTGGATGAGCCGCGTTCTTGCTGGGTACCCGGCGGTTGCGGCGTTCTTCCTGTGTCGAGGTACCAAGTTCGGTGGATGTACGGCAAGCGCGGACTCCATGTCTCGGAAACTAACAGTGGTGTCAGAATTCTGATTTCACCATTAAACCCCTTGTTTAATTACCTCATTTTCATATCGAACTGAATTTTTTCAAATTTTGGATTTACGACGTTTTTACGTTGGACGACAGCTTTGTGGTACCTCGTTCGAAAGAGCATAAAAAAAAGAAAAATTTTCGCGCCAACCTTAGCTCATCATTCTAAACCGTTTCAATATGGTGGCAGGTTAAAGTTCAAGATGGCCGAAAATTGACGCAGGTTGTTTGTCAATCGATTTGCGTGAAAATTGGTATCATAGGGTATTTTAACACACACAAAAAAAAAACAGATTTGAAGTCAGATTTTCAAAAAAATCAAAAGTTTAAAACGGCCGCCGGTTGAAGTTTAAAATGTCCAAAAATTGCCACCTCGGCTTTTTGCCGATAGATTTGCCTGAAACTTTGAACTTAGGGGTACTTTGGCAGACGATTAACAAAGAAGTTACAATTCTAAATCAACCAGTTTTTGGCCGTTTTGAAAGGACCCTACAACAAAACGGCTAAATGGGCCTAAACACGGAATCCTACGATTTTCTCAGGGATGATAAAGGGTCTTCCCGGACACTCAAAACTGGTCATATTTTTTGCCTAACCCCCAGGGAAAAGGGGGGAATGGGGGGTCAAAGTCAAAAACTTTAAAGTAGCATAACTTCTCAACGGTTTGTCGTAGAAAGATGATCTTGGTGTCAAAATTTCCAAAAAAATGAGAGCTTTCAGAATATATGTATGAAATCAATAAAATTTTAAATTTTGACTCACTTTTGGGGGAATTATACAAGATCCCCCTTTCGTATATATTCGTTTTTCGATATTTTCGGTCGTTCAGTTCGCACGGAGCAAAACAAAAACAACCCTAAATGAAAGTTTCAACATGGGTATGAAAAAAATCAGATCCGATATAAAAAAAAATACAAACGAGAAAAAGCGGCAAAAACTTTATTTCCCGAGAGTAAAAATGTAGTAATTTTTAATTATGCCGTCTTTCGGTGGTGCACTGTTGCATACAAGGGGCGACTGCTTTAATGATCCGAGTGTAAGAGAGAAACCGAAGGCGCAATTTGTCATAACCTGGAGCGGCGCAACGCGACGCAGTGAGCGATGATGAGGAGGACTTCAGAGGGGAAGGAGAAGCGAGAAGCCCGCGGCGCGGTGGCGGCGCAGCGCTACGCTGACTAGCGGCGGATTCCTCTCCTCAATTTTGCGAAAGCAATAAGATTATTAAACTACATTCATGTTTGTTTTTTTCAAAATTTTCTCGTTTATTCCTTTTCAATGAAACTTAGGAACGACCTCTCGTTTACGGAACTCAACTTTCGCGAGTGGTTCCATTAACTTTTGCTGGTGTGGACAGGGCTTTCACAAAAAATGCGCCCAACACAGGTAAACGAGTCTTATGCACTCACCCTTTCTCCCCCCTCCGGCACCACTATTGAATGTTTCTGATTGATGTTTCAAAACGGATGAGAAGGGGGCGGCAAAATACAGGTGGCCCATGGGCGGCAAATAGGTTGATCCGGTCCTGAGCCCTTGAACAGTTAATACTTAATTCATAAAACTCAGTAGCCATTCTTCACATTATTTTTAGGAGTGAGAATTTAATGAGGTTGTTGTAAGATCTTAGAATTAATCTGAACTCTCATTTAATGTGCAAACCAAAGAATGCGTACCAATATCCAAGCTTCTCTTTTTTCTGCTGATTACTAGGACACGGTCTTGGTTGTCAAGCTGCCAAGTGCCGAGCACATAAAGGGGGATGTTAGAAAAGTCTCCTCCCCGCTCTAAATTTTAACTTGAGGTAGAGGTTTGAAACTTGGAGGACGTTCCTAGGTTAAAGGGAGCTACTTTTTGACTCTCCTAAAATTTTCCGGGGGGCAGGGCCCCGGCCCCCCTCGGAAAGATAACGGACCCCAACTTTTTTTTCAAATGGAAAGACCCTCTTTGTGGTACTCCTTCGAAAAAGCGTAAAAAAAGAAAAGTTTCCGCGCAAATCTGAGATCATTATTTTAAACCGTTTCAAAATGGCCGCCGGTTAAAGGACCCTACAACAAAACGGCCAAATCGGCCTAAACACGGAATCCTACGATTTTCTCAGGGATGATAAAGGGTCTTCCCGGACACTCAAAACTGGTCATATTTTTTGCCTAACCCTCAGGGAAAAGGGGGGAATGGGGGGTCAAAGTCAAAAACTTTAAAGTAGCATAACTTCTCAACGGTTTGTCGTAGAAAGATGATCTTGGTGTCAAAATTTCCAGAAAAATGAGAGCTTTCAGAATATATGTATGAAATCAATAAAATTTTAAATTTTGACTCACTTTTGGGGGAATTATACAAGATCCCCCTTTCGTATATATTCGTTTTTCGATATTTTCGGTCGTTCAGTTCGCACGGAGCAAAACAAAAACAACCCTAAATGAAAGTAGAGGACATAAGGTTTAAAACAAGCCCAAGTTCATCTTGGGGAAACGATTAGAAGCGGAGTTATGAGTCTTCAAAGTTGACGCGGCGCGCGGGTACCTTGTATGTTCCGAGTCTCAAGGTCACCTGCACCCCCCGGATTGCCTGCAGGTTGCAAGTTTTTGTGTTTTCATGCTTCTGTAGGTCGTTTTTCATGTAAAACATTTAATGAAGATAGTATAATCTGAATTTTTAAATTGAATGTTTTACATGAAAAACGACCTACAGAAGCATGAAAACACAAAAACTTGCAACCTGCAGGCAATCCGGGGGGTGCAGGTGACCTTGAGACTCGGAACATACAAGGTACCCGCGCGCCGCGTCAACTTTGAAGACTCATAACTCCGCTTCTAATCGTTTCCCCAAGATGAACTTGGGCTTGTTTTAAACCTTATGTCCTCTACTTTCATTTAGGGTTGTTTTTGTTTTGCTCCGTGCGAACTGAACGACCGAAAATATCGAAAAACGAATATATACGAAAGGGGGATCTTGTATAATTCCCCCAAAAGTGAGTCAAAATTTAAAATTTTATTGATTTCATACATATATTCTGAAAGCTCTCATTTTTCTGGAAATTTTGACACCAAGATCATCTTTCTACGACAAACCGTTGAGAAGTTATGCTACTTTAAAGTTTTTGACTTTGACCCCCCATTCCCCCCTTTTCCCTGAGGGTTAGGCAAAAAATATGACCAGTTTTGAGTGTCCGGGAAGACCCTTTATCATCCCTGAGAAAATCGTAGGATTCCGTGTTTAGGCCGATTTGGCCGTTTTGTTGTAGGGTCCTTTAACCGGCGGCCATTTTGAAACGGTTTAAAATAATGATCTCAGATTTGCGCGGAAACTTTTCTTTTTTTACGCTTTTTCGAAGGAGTACCACAAAGAGGGTCTTTCCATTTGAAAAAAAAGTTGGGGTCCGTTATCTTTCCGAGGGGGGCCGGGGCCCTGCCCCCCGGAAAATTTTAGGAGAGTCAAAAAGTAGCTCCCTTTAACCTAGGAACGTCCTCCAAGTTTCAAACCTCTACCTCAAGTTAAAATTTAGAGCGGGGAGGAGACTTTTCTAACATCCCCCTTTATGTGCTCGGCACTTGGCAGCTTGACAACCAAGACCGTGTCCTAGTAATCAGCAGAAAAAAGAGAAGCTTGGATATTGGTACGCATTCTTTGGTTTGCACATTAAATGAGAGTTCAGATTAATTCTAAGATCTTACAACAACCTCATTAAATTCTCACTCCTAAAAATAATGTGAAGAATGGCTACTGAGTTTTATGAATTAAGTATTAACTGTTCAAGGGCTCAGGACCGGATCAACCTATTTGCCGCCCATGGGCCACCTGTATTTTGCCGCCCCCTTCTCATCCGTTTTGAAACATCAATCAGAAACATTCAATAGTGGTGCCGGAGGGGGGAGAAAGGGTGAGTGCATAAGACTCGTTTACCTGTGTTGGGCGCATTTTTTGTGAAAGCCCTGTCCACACCAGCAAAAGTTAATGGAACCACTCGCGAAAGTTGAGTTCCGTAAACGAGAGGTCGTTCCTAAGTTTCATTGAAAAGGAATAAACGAGAAAATTTTGAAAAAAACAAACATGAATGTAGTTTAATAATCTTATTGCTTTCGCAAAATTGAGGAGAGGAATCCGCCGCTAGTCAGCGTAGCGCTGCGCCGCCACCGCGCCGCGGGCTTCTCGCTTCTCCTTCCCCTCTGAAGTCCTCCTCATCATCGCTCACTGCGTCGCGTTGCGCCGCTCCAGGTTATGACAAATTGCGCCTTCGGTTTCTCTCTTACACTCGGATCATTAAAGCAGTCGCCCCTTGTATGCAACAGTGCACCACCGAAAGACGGCATAATTAAAAATTACTACATTTTTACTCTCGGGAAATAAAGTTTTTGCCGCTTTTTCTCGTTTGTATTTTTTTTTATATCGGATCTGATTTTTTTCATACCCATGTTGAAAAACTCGAAAAATATGCCGCCCCCCAGAATTTGCCGCCATGGGCCGTGGCCCACCCCTTACCTGACGTGGCCCTGCAAGGGCTCGAAGTAAAATTACACTAACTACATCAGACGTTGCCCAACATTGTTTTTCAATGAATTTCCTTTGAAGGCGGACTACGGAGGCTCGTCTATCGGTTTAGTTGTTCAAAAAAGTGATATGTTATAATGCACGGATTATATTCCATCTCTGATATATCGATATAAATATCTGGTTGTCTCGTCTAGATGTAGCTCGGTATCAGGTACGATCCATCTTTTCAGGAATGATATTAGCATGATGTGAGACGTTAAAATCTTCAACGCTGCATACCGAGATTGGTAGTTCGGAAATTTCACTGTCGGTAAAGTTTAACGCTAGCGGTAACTAACCTGACGTAATCTGTGACGTAGGCGTAGGCGTCTTCGCAATTGGAAGATGTGACGTCGACAGCTATTGTGGAGAGTTGGGAATCAGTGTCGTAGTCCTCGCGTTCCTTAAATAGGTGCGAGCGGATGATCACGTTCATCTTCAGGTCGATGACGTGAATGGCCGGGGGAGTCTCGCGCTTGCCGGCCACCTCGCCCGTATCTAATGCCCACAGCCGGCCGCATGGGTCAACTCGAATGGAGATGATCGACGTCATCTTCTTCGCCGAAAGTCGATGAACCGCCTCATCAGGGTACGGGATCAGCTTCGGTGATGTCATGTTCTTCGCTGCCGTCCCTGAAACCGAAAATTTAGGAACGTACGTAAGTTTCAACGACGAAAACAAGGAAAGAAGGACCAAGCGATATATTGTTTGGTTCCTACGTATAACCACACTTTTTCAGAGGCCATGCATCAAACAAGCCCGAAGGCCCTGGCCAGCACAGCGCCTAAAATAGGCATTTTTTTCTTTTTAACTCAGCCAAGAGTTTTTGACGTTGTTCTCAACCAAAGGTTTTAGTGCGTTTTGCTAAAATACTTTCTAAATAGCCAGAGTTGAAAACAGAATTTCCTCTCCCTTCAACATACCTACCTATCCCCGCTAGTGTAAAGGGCGAGGGGGTAGTGGTCAGCGGGACACTTGATTACTCCCTGAATGTGGTCCGTGCAAGCACGAGAATTTGGTCACGGATGTTCGTGAGGTCTAGGGACTCGCAGAGTCCCGGATCCATATCAGTGGTGAAACTGCAGAAGTGCGTATCTCGGAAAACTCGATTTTTCAGGAGAAGCGAAAACATTTTCCAGGCACATTTCCCCTTATTGTCAGTAGAGAGGAGATAATTCTTGAGAATAGGAAGAATGAGATGATTTTACGGACTCCAGCATTTTAATCGCAATAATCGCAATCGAAAAGTTTTGAATATTCGAATAATCACACTCGAATTCGATATGCGTCCATCCCCATTCTTCACCTCGACAAAAGAACTTTTGTCCGCGTCCTGCGCGTCCATTTTTTATCCCTTTCGTAAAATCAGATATCAGTTCTCCCGTTGTTCTGTTCAGAGTGATTTCTAATGAAATTGCGGCGAGATACTCCAGACTTCAAACGTACACAAAGTGGCCTGCTCGTCGAGATGTCCCGGACTCATTTCTTCACTTACATTCCTTCATCTCGTCCAAAGAAGTTCCGTCCGAAAAAGGCTCTTTCAAAAGACGTCAAGATACATGAGAGTCAAGAAGGTAATAATGAAAAGTCATTACTTTCAAATAAAGGCCGCAGAAAAATTTTATCTCAGTGAATTTGCCTACTATAGTAAACATATTAGCAGAAAAAGTAATTTCGCCATTTCCAAAACAGCGAATATTTTGTATATTTCTTACTAGTCAAGGAGAAATACGAAAAAAAGGGGGTTAACCCGAAAAAAATACTTAACAAACTTTTCCTATGTAAACGTCATCAGTAGGTCCTTCTGAACAACATACCAAAAGTTTACCACGGTCCGACCCCGGAACACCCCCCAAAATGGCGGCCATAATAAGGCCTCAGGGATTTAGGTTTTTTAAAATGCGCATATATAGTGTCATGTGGGGTATCAATCCCTATGTAATTTTGGTCGTAGAATTCAGATATGGGGTCAAAAAAGTCCCCCGGTCAAAGGGGGTGCCCCAAATCCAAGATGGCGGCCAATTTTGAAAGGCAAGAGGGTGAATTTTTAAAATGCGCATACAGGTTCATGTGAGGTATCATTCCCTATGTAATTTTGGTCGTAGATTTCATTTATGGAGTCATAAAAGCCCTCCGGTGAAAGGGGGTGCTCCAAATTTCAAGATGGCGGTTAAATTTGAAAGGCAGGAGGGTGGATTTTTGAAATTTTCACGTGACATGGCAATTAAGTGAGGTATCATTTCTTATTTAATTTTGGTCGCAGATTTCATTTATGAAGTCATGAAAGCCCCCCCCCCCCCCCTGTCAAAGAGGATGCCCCAAATCCACGATGGCGGCCAAATTTGAAAGCAGGAAGGTGAGCCAAAAAAACAACAATCACGTTACAAGGCAGGTTGGCTATCAAATTCTACGTATTTTAGTCAAGGAGTCTGAATGAAATTTGAAAAATTAATTTTACACAAAAATGAGACATGACATGCATGATGGTGACAATCATAGTCGAGAAATCATAAATGGTAGGTAAGGTGTCTCGCTGATTAGTGCACATTAACTCAGAGTTCTAGTTTAGATGCCTTAGACACAGAGGATAAAAAATCTGAAATACCTGCTGTAAATACCGGGATAATGAAGTAAAAGTTCAGTACGTTTTAGATGGTGGGTCTTCACTCCACCGAGGGCCATAGCAAAGAGGGCAAACCTATTTTATTTGGATTCATAAATTCAAATCATCGCACAGTTCTACGCTAAATTCTTTTATCTAAGTAACATGAAGCCATGGCAGTATTTGACGGGTGCCGAGGGAATGGACCATTTATGAAAGACTCCATTCACCTTAAAAGAAGCCAAAAATTCAGATACGCGCCTATAGTCAATTTCTCACCAAATCCATCTTTTGTTGGTAAAAAAGAGGTAAATTTTGACAAATTCAGTCACTAAAAGTAAACTTATTCAAATCATCGGCACACGCCTCGAATCCACCGGTTGTAAGGTCGTGCATGTGAAATAAGATGCAGCTCTTGATATCGTCAAAGAGGGTGGTGCACCTTATACATAAGAAAACTGACACAATTATTGTGAACGGAAACGATTCGAACCTATTCGCTTTTTTTTTAAAAAAAAACAGATCCGAGGACATCAATTTTTCTTTGCACTTAAGATGTGATATTAATTGCGTAAAGTCCAAGACGATCGCTCACAACACCCCTTGAATCCGTCACAGAATCGATCTCAGATAAGTAGCTTCTGTTCCATACGTTTAGGCTTTTGTTGCGATTTAACCTCTCACATGCACAGAATCGGAAAAGTATAACTATATTCGGTACGCGTATATCGGATCTTTACCTGTGCAAAAATGCTGATAGGTTCTTGAAACCTTAGCAAAGCTTTAAACGAACAGAGAAAGCTGGATAGAACGAGCCGATCTGAATGCTCTTCAATGGGAATGCTTTGATAAAAATGTAGACGAAATTTATCCTATTACAAGCAACTTACCTCCAGTCCGAAATCGCTGCGTGAAATTATTCGGTATAATTGTAAAAAAAAAGGTGTGATACACCATGCGGTATGAAAGTGAAAATATCAGAAAATGAACTTATGCTGCACAGACTTACGTATAAATTACGAAGACTTCATAAACTTGGCGACACCTCAGGAAGAAGATCCTGACAATCCTGACTCAGATTATGTCTCAGCATGTGCTGATTCAGATTTTCGCCCATATTGACTAGAGTTTGTAGGTCACGTTTAATATCCTTATCTTCATTAGGAATGCATGTGCTTCAAAATTAACAAAAATAACTCTTAGGTGCTCCTGTTCACATCTTTTCATACCCTGGACAGCCATGATGGTCACCATCATGCATGTCACGTCTCATTTTTGTGTAAAATTAGTTTTAATTAGGAATTTATGAATCCAAATAAAATAGGTTTGCCCTCTTTGCTATGGCCCTCGGTGGAGTGAAGACCCACCATCTAAAACGTACTGAACTTTTACTTCATTATCCCGGTATTTACAGCAGGTATTTCAGATTTTTTATCCTCTGTGTCTAAGGCATCTAAACTAGAACTCTGAGTTAATGTGCACTAATCAGCGAGACACCTTACCTACCATTTATGATTTCTCGACTATGATTGTCACCATCATGCATGTCATGTCTCATTTTTGTGTAAAATTAATTTTTCAAATTTCATTCAGACTCCTTGACTAAAATACGTAGAATTTGATAGCCAACCTGCCTTGTAACGTGATTGTTGTTTTTTTGGCTCACCTTCCTGCTTTCAAATTTGGCCGCCATCGTGGATTTGGGGCATCCTCTTTGACAGGGGGGGGGGGGGGGCTTTCATGACTTCATAAATGAAATCTGCGACCAAAATTAAATAAGAAATGATACCTCACTTAATTGCCATGTCACGTGAAAATTTCAAAAATCCACCCTCCTGCCTTTCAAATTTAACCGTCATCTTGAAATTTGGAGCACCCCCTTTCACCGGAGGGCTTTTATGACTCCATAAATGAAATCTACGACCAAAATTACATAGGGAATGATACCTCACATGAACCTGTATGCGCATTTTAAAAATTCACCCTCTTGCCTTTCAAAATTGGCCGCCATCTTGGATTTGGGGCACCCCCTTTGACCGGAGGACTTTTTTGACCCCATATCTGAATTCTACGACCAAAATTACATAGGGATTGATACCCCACATGACACTATATATGCGCATTTTAAAAAACCTAAATCCCTGAGGCCTTATTATGGCCGCCATTTTGAAATTTAGGCATTTTGGGGGGTGTTCCGGGGTCGGACCGTGGTAAACTTTTGGTATGTTGTTCAGAAGGACCTACTGATGACGTTTACATAGGAAAAGTTTGTTAAGTATTTTTTTCGGGTTAACCCCCTTTTTTTCGTATTTCTCCTTGACTATACTTTTTCAGTAGAACCACTCCTCACTTGGCTGACAGCATGCTAGAGTGTGGAGAAACAACATTGCTGCAGAACTGCTAACCTTAGACAAACAAATTCACCAAAATCGCGAGTGGCCCACCGTAGGATGTCTACGACGTGTTCCACTGGTTGTAAACTTCCCCAAAATTTGATTCTTGAATGATAAGATTTGACAAGTTTTAAGACTTTTATTTTTAAAAGTGAAGGACGAGGTTTTTTTTTTTTTACTAGATCCTTAACCGTCATTGCAACTGGGGTTGTGTTGAGAGCAAATAGATTGGTGAACGGAAAAATGAATGAGAAGCTTGGGTCTCTACGGATCTTTACCATTGATATTAATGAAGTTGAGGGTAGAAGGAACTCCAGTCTTGAATCTTGGCGTTGCGATGAAAAGTTTATCATGCCATCTGTCGATGCTAAATGGTATGGAATGGTTTTTTATCAGGTCCTCCGCTCCTGATGTAAGCTCGTACTCCATAGATTTCCAGCTGTATACTAGGTTGAGAGAGCTCACGGAGCAAGCTGTTCGATCCACAAGAGATAGCCCTACCAACAGCTGATGACTCAGGCATCTGTCGATGAACCAAATACATTATTGTGTATCTGTAGTAGGGACCTACTCTACATATTGCCACAGGCAAATGGTGAACCCTAGTATCCAAAATACTAGTATCAGATACTTATCGAGCGGATACCATGTTTAATATGATTTACCGACATAATCCCGCAGTCAAAATTCCTCTGCGACAAAATCCTGACTGAAAAAAATCCCGCGGACATAATTCCGCCATAAATGAAAAAGTAAAATACATCGATAAAAGTGAGAAATTTTACCTTTCTTTGTTCCATGTTCCATGAGCTGATCCTTGTGAGTTTTATGACGAGAGTATTGGAAAATTGGTTGCGCGACCGAGTGTGATAAAAGAATAGAGCGGCATGTCTGTGCGATACCGCGCAAGAACTCATCCATCGGGCGGTTTTGGAAGTCGGCGCAGATAGTTTCAAGCCGTCGCGTAAGATCGCAGTACTTTTTTTTGCGGAAGAAGGCAGGGACGGACTGGCCGGGGTGGCGATGGGGCGATCGCCCCACTTTCATCGGCCAAAAGGGGCCCCTCCGGGGCCCCTTTTGGCCGATTTGAAGGGCCGTATTTCGCCGTTTCGAAGAAGCGCCCGAGGGCTTTTTCGGTTCGTCCTCGAGAAAGGGCCCCGAGACTCCTGAGAGGACAGGACACTTTATTGCCGATTCGGAGAGCGCCCTGAAGGAGCTTTTTTATGCCGTATCTAAGGGCGTTGCATTTTGAGAGCCCTTTTTTCTGATTCGAATAAGTCCAAAGGGGTCCTTTTTTGTCATTTCGGAAGAGCCCTGAAGGACTCATTTATTGCCGAATCGAAGAAGACTCGATGAAGCCTTTTTTTGCCGCTTCTAAGGACCTTAAAAGAGCCCCTTTATCTGATTCGAAGGAGTCCTTTTTGCCGTTTCCAAGGGACCATTTATTGCCGATTTGAAGAGGCCTTGATGCGGTTTTATACCGTCTCTAAGGACCTTCAAGGCACCGGGCTCTTTATCGCCGATTCGACAAAAGGGTCCTTTTTGCCGGGGGCCCTTTGGTACTGATTCAGAGAGGCCTCGAGGGCGCATTTCTATGCAATTTTGAACTTTGGAGGCCCCTAGTAGGGAACCTCTCCTACCTTCCTCAAGGGATTTCGTAGGGGCCTTCGGTGATTTTTCCCCCCTTTAGCGAAATCCATAATGGGGGCTGTCCATATGATACGTAACGCAGTTTTTCCGATGTTTTTACCCCCATCCCCCCTCCGTAACGCATCGTAACGCAAGCTCGAACCACCCCCCCCCCCTCAAAAAAAATAAATAAATACGTAACACAAGCCTCGCCCCTCCCCCCTATTTTGGTCAGTTTTTTAAATTAACAAGGAAAAAAAAGGTCTTACGGCAAAAAAGAGTTACGTAACGTTGGGCTTGACCCCCCCTCCTCCCCCCTTAATACGTTACGTAAAGCAATGGCAAGCGCCCAATGACTTTTTCTAATTCAAGAAATTCCCGCGACATAAGGGCCTCTTTGACACATTTAAGACGCGCGTGCGATCCGAATCTTCAAATACCATAGGGCCTACTTCAAAAAGGCTTGCGAAAACTGTCCCTCATTGCCGCCTATAAAATCTTGTTTGAAACAGTCAAGTCAAACTGTCCACATTAATGTTTATTACTGTGGTCTTTAGGTCTTTTTACCCTACTATGCATACCCCAGTTACCTGTGATCGAGTATTTTCGAATACTAAAACTAATTAAAACGCTGTTTCGATCGCAAATTGGGAAAGAACTACTGACTACGTGATTTATTGTACGTAGAAAGAGATTTGACCACATCTATGATCACGAGATAAAATCAACTGATCGCGGCAACCTCCAACAGAGTTAAAAAGGCTGGTTAATCGCATAAAACTGTGTTTCTATTCCAGATTAATTAACACGAATCATTTTCAATGTCAGATTTTTGTCAAATGTTGTTTGTATTTTATTATTTCATTTTATTTTATTTCGATGGCTAAATGCTGAAACACCGTATCTCGGAATCCGCATCATTAACTCTGAACCCTGAGACTCATAAGGATACAACGCAAAACAAGAGCATCCTTACGAGTCTCAGGGTTCATGATGCGGATTCCGATCCAGTTACGTGTTTCAAGAATTTTAACCATCGATTTATCTCTTCATATACGCTCATTTAACTATTAAACGGCACATGATTTTTCTAATAGCAGAGGCGAAGAAAGGATCAGCAATAACACGTTCAAAAAAATTAAGAACAGTTGTCAATTTTGGCGGCTAAAAAGTACATTAAAAAAAAACAAACGTACAAAACAATCCGAACTTGTTTTCAGAATGTGTTCTTTTTAGACAGTCCACTAATACTATTCTACTTGATTCTATGTAACTTCCTGTATACACTTTAGCTGGCACCAATTTATCGTTGGAAGAGAAAATAAAAGTTGATTCCAAGTATACGAACGGATTCCTCATTTTTTTTTCATCCAGTTTTAAGAAAATATACTAGTTTGCATTTCTGGTCTCTTTTATGATAATGTTTCAAAAATAATATTAAAGAATAGGACTAAATACGTACAATTCATTCTAAAAGGGCCTAATTTTTCAAAATTTCGCGGGGAGGGGCTCCCGGACCCCCTTCTACTGGGGACCCCCCCCAGACCCCCCTAGGGGCCCGCCCCATACTTAATTTAGGGCCAGTCCGCCCCTGGAAGAAGGGGTTTCCCGGCAACGACATCTTCAATTTTTTTTCTACACACTTGTTCCTCTTTTTTAAATGCATTTATTACCTTCCATATGGATGGGTGATTGGGTGCTTGGCGTTAAGAATGGCGGCTAGCGCGTTGTGCCAACCGTCGACTGGGTTATTGGTGTGAGGCAGTCCACCCGCGACTGAATAAAAAACAGTTCCACATTTCAATCGGAAAAAGAGGTTTTCGCTTACGCCCGCGCCTGTCGAAGCGCCCAATCCACGTATCTTTGAAGTAGTTAATTAAAACGATCAGGAGGTCTTCGTTTTTATTATATAAAATTCAGTGCCCAGCCGCGGAATTTTGACGACTCTCCGTTTAATATCTATTTTACACAGTATTTAATAGTTCAGTCTAAATAAACCATCTAATACGTGTTTATGTATCTGTTATAGCGTATACATTAACTAGTTGTTGTACAACGGAGGTTTTTGGTTAAGGTACCTACTTACCTACATATATTATGAAATTTTAATTATACCGCTTTCTAAAGAAACCGCTGTTACCGCTGTGATTACCGCTGTTATTGTGTCGAATTGATAGTTTTTCCACGTAACTACCAAGCGGCGTTAGTTAAAGTGGGTAGGTAACGGCAGAGGTGAGTTTTACTGCGAAGCTGTACGTACGGAGCCATCTACCCAAACAAAATAAAGATCAATATTTTGGCTTCCTAGGGAAGGTTTTCTCTCAAGTGAAACATTTGGTTCCAGGACTTTTCGTTCATTTATTTTGAAAGGGACTATCACCTATCGATAACCGCAAAAATCATGGAAATCGGCCCAGTAGAACGCTTAAACAAACTATGAAAAAAAAAAAAAAAATTACATTGTTCAAATGGGAGAATTCGCAACTTAACCACGCAATACAAAAAACCCTGGGTCATATTTTCAAAATCTGAATAGAAGGGGCTCATCTAGACAAAAGTGTCCGTCGATGGCCGTAAAAATACCTAATGAAAATCGGTCCGGTAGAACGCTGGAACTAAGCGTCACCAGATAGGTACCTATGCAAATTTAGGAGGTCTCGGAGCTTATAGTATAGATTCCCCTGTATAGGCTTGTTTAATACCAAAGCCACGATTAGAATGTTGACTGCTTTCATCAGGTGCTCCGCAATTCCAAGCGACTGTAAGTATGTGTCTTTATACATATTTCACGTACTCTTTGCCCGCTCATGGGGACAGAAATGAAAAGTTTCAAAACTACAATTTTTTTTTGTTGCATTTAGAAGGTCTTGCGCTTGACAAAAATTTCATAGATGTGCCTTTCGAAAAAAGATTAATCCAAAAAATTTCTCAAAATCTTCGTCTTAATTTTCTCGAGAAGATTTCAAGTTGGTACCTACCGAGAACAATTTTCCTACAACGCCCAGCCCTAAAATCACTTTTCGTTCAAGCACTTTGAACATTTTTTGCCTAAACAAAATGATTTCCCTTGTGAAGGCATATTTACCAACCATGTAGTGCCAAGAGACTTTTAATAAAATATACTGACTCACAACGTAACAGCGAGTGAAACACTTCCAACTTGAAATTCGATCATGGCAAAAAGTGAAAGCTGACCATTTCAGAGGTATAACTATTATTTTCACGGAGCACTACTACACAACTTGCGAAAAGCGGCAGAATTGAGGCACTCGAATCTGTTCGCAGCGGGATGTCTATCTCTTCTCGTATCGCGATTTGCTTCCAATATGTCTTCCATTCACGCCAGTTCAACATGATGATGACCCATTATATTCGGTACTTCCGTTTTTCACCGCAATGACATGGTCCTTTCAGTGCCCGCACTGATGCGACCTGACGTATGTCAATCTCATAGGTATCGTCCGTTTATTGCTGCCAGATTTCTTTAAGGATTGTATATTCTAGGTGGCAGGAGCCATCCCGGCCCAATCCTAAAAATCTCCCCATAAAAAGTTGACGACCAAAAAAAAGGGGGGGGGGGGGGAAGAAAACAAGTTGAAGAGAGTGGCTACTGCCTTACTGGATATACACGGAGAAACTCGATCGGGCTCGCCTACACGGTTTGCGGTCCATTTAGCTCTTCTGCTAGTTAAGTCGTAGAGTAAACCCCAAAAACCCTCTAATACATGGGTAGAGTATGCTCAGCTCTACCCGTAATGCCCGCCCTTTTGAAAGAGGGTTTTTCGAAATCGGCGATTTCGCCCCCCTCATGGATTTTACATGTTGTTCCTTATCACAAGACACGCCTTTTTCCGGCATTGACAAGGTCACCCAAACGTTTACCCGCGCGCTACAGAGTTGCCAAGTTGAAAACGTGAAAATTCCGTGAGTGGCATTAAAATTGAGCTATGAAGTCGCAGTTTAGACGAATATTTTCTAAAAGATGCGCAAGTCAAGAATATCTCAATGATTTTAATGTCGTATTAATTTTGACATGCATTGTTACCAATTTTTCGTTTTTTAAATTCCCCAATTTTTACAAATCCTCAATTATCAAAAAAGGAGTGTGTTTTGATTTGAAAAAAAGTTGTCCAATCGATAGTTCGTTTGATGCCGCATCTATCGATATATCATAGCTCACATGGAAATTTTTTGTTCCCGAGATATGACCATTTTTGTAAACAGCTTTATGGAGCGACGACGTTTGTTGAGTCCAGGCAGATAGAAATTTTAGCATCCAAAAACACCGAGTAGCATTATTTTCATACTTTTCTATGTAATTTTTGGCGCTGAATCCGAATTTGACCATTTCATAAAAAATTGTTGCCCGAAAGTTGCCAAATTTGGCAAAAATGGCTTAAAATCGGCTTTTTTTTGCGGATTATGGCCAGTGACTTGCCAGGAGTTGATCAGACGACGACAAAATTGGTTATTTCTACAGGTAAAACTCTTTTAAACTCTCTACAAGCTGAGTGAAATTCTTTCTGCTCACGGCAAAATTAAACGCGCGGCAAGCAGCGAACTGAAAAAAGATACTGAAATCGGCGCTTTTTGCGGGTTTTGTCCTACTTTTCTTGTTTTCCGATTAAGATAATGTTTCTTGGCGAAACTAATGAACAACATGAGCAGAATTTAATAAAAATGATCAATAAAGTAAAATCGAACATATTCCAATGTTGCCAAGCTCAAACATAATACATTAAAAATTTAACACGTCAAACATTAACATGCGTTAAACATTTAATTTTTGCTGGTTTTGTCGATATTTGCCCTATATTCTTTGTTCACTTTTTTATTTTAAACATATTATAAAATGTATCGCTCGTGCAAAATAATACACTTCTGTAGGATGATTAAAGTTTCAACTTAGGAGTATACTAATAACTATTATATTCAGTCCAGAGAGGAAAAAGTCATAAAACAGTGAACTTTGTTCAATCGTGTCAAGAAATCACATTTTAGAACATTAATGGAAAACTTTCTGATAATATAATTAATAAAATGTACTCTCCAGACTGATTTCATCAATAAAAGACAGGACGCATTGCAATATTGCCAAAATTACATACGATTGACGAATTTTGGCGGTATTTGATCATTATCATTCATCGCCCTATATTCAGTACCTATACATGTTTATTTTATAATTATAAGAAAATGGAGTTAAATAGAAAAAAGTATAACAATGCCACAGTGAAGAGGATGCCCAGGAAAGGGCAATATAAGGGGCTTTAAAATGAGCAAGGAAGCTCCCAATTTACTGAGGACTCATGGGAGGACAAGGCACTATGGCGGTTAGGCGTCTTAGGGGCGCGAGAGACTGCTCTTAAAGCGGCTTTTATTTATGTATGTAACAATACAAAAGTTCGTTGTTACACTCTGTATAATCAGATTGTCCTAAGAAATTTTCATCCAGTCGGAAAACAAGAAACGCAGTACAAAACCCGCAAAAAACGCCGCGATTTCGGTGTCTCTTTCAGTTTGCTGCTTGTCGCGCGTTTAATTTTGCCGTGAGCAGAAAGAATTTGATTCTGCTTGTAGAAAGTTTAACGAAATTTAACGAGCTTAAATTACGATTGACGGCATCATGATATAAAACAACTGCTTGAATATTCATCTGTTTCAATAAAGAACAAATTTGAGTTATGCTGTAGGTATTATTACGGATACTATCGAATTCGGGAACGCTTGTAACGTTATTTTTCGAAGACGTACGTCCTCGAAAGCACAATAAATGAATAGAGTGCTAAAAAATACCCCCCTCCCAAGTAGCATTTTTCAAAGTTAAAGTTGCAAGAAGTTGAAACAATACTGGTTAAAAGTCGCAACTAAGTTGCAACTTAGTTGCAACTCTCAGTCAACATTTGGTCAATAAGTGCCGATTTTTGGCGATCTGATCGGAAGAAAAGTCGCAACTTATAGCAATTGAATTGCATGAATCTTGCAACTTATCTACGTTGCCAAAATCATCCCTGTATTAAAAATGGCCATGTTGGTAATAAAGTTGGTCTGGCCCAACATGGTAGCAACAGGGTGAAGGGAACCTGTTATTATATATGATATCAACGTGTTACCAATATGATATCACACAAAAAAAAAAAGGTTTCAAAATGCGAAATGCTCAAATTTAGGCGCGCTGCACGTTCTTAGACATACTTTTCATCGCGGACGCCAAAGAAGTGCCGCTGAGAGAACCCGACAATCAATGTTCGCCAGAATTAAGCCGCGCTGCGCTCGAGTTCCCAAGCGGTCACCCATCGAAGCTCTAACTACGCCCGACGTTGCTGAACTTCGGTGATCGCCCGAGTGTCGCTGCCACTCCGCCACGGATGCTCGCGTGGGGGAGGAGGCTAATTTAGCACTAATAAACGTCCCCAGATCTGATTCAATGATCAGAAGCAATGATATTCCTGCAATTTTGTACATCATTTAGTTTCACAATGAAGGATAAGAAAATAATATAAAGAAGATCAAGTTTTTGAAAGAGAAAAGTACGAAGAACACACGAAAAAACTAAAATAAAGTATGGACAGATAAATAGTTATCAAAAATGAACATATTAAAAACGAAATAAGATAAATAAATAATACAAATTAATGAAAAATGAATAATATTATTAATAATTTATTATAGTATATTATAATTTATTATATTATATTTATTATATTAAGTAAAGACCAGTCTTGTGACGTCCTTACCAGTTTGCGAAGAAGGCCGCGATTTTCAAATTTTAGACAAATGTAAGGACCGGGAACGATATTAAAGTTGGAACATGTTTCAACTTAATTGCAACTAGTTCCAACAATGATAGCTCCCTCGCCCTCGGGGGAAAGAGTAGGCAATCTGCACATCAATCTATTAGTTGCAAGAATTCAACGATTTTGTTGCAAGTTGTTACAACCTCTGCTACTTGGGTACTGAAAGTTTCAGCCACTTACGAAAAAATAACGAGGAGTTACATCAAGTTGAAAGACAAAAAATGGCAACTTTGGAAGCGCATAGCTCACTTATGAAGCGTTTTCGGGCATATGTGTACATAAGGAAAAAGTCATATTTTGAGCCGAAAAAGCGATCCTGAAAGTTAAGTACGTTAACTTCCGGACCCCCTGTATATATCGCCATACATGCGATACCGTAATCTGGGGTGAATGGGGATAGTTTTTTATACAATTTCAAGTCTGTAGGCCATTGATTTCGAGAATTCAGTTTTTTTTTTTTACAGCGAGTTGTGACCTTACAAGACCTTTACTTACCCCAAAAATCGTGATGCTACAAAAATTTTAACTATTTAAGGTTTGCTTTTTTACTTTCTGTCCCTATTCATTCTTCATTGGGGTGAATAGAGACACCAGCAGATTTCAATGTAAATAAGGCGTTGTCCCCTTTCTGCTAACTGGAGAGTGAAGGGGAATACTACCTGAGTTGTAAAAAAAAATGAAATTCGAATCTGAAATGGAAAACCACGTCTTTAATTAGCAAAAATTAAATAATAAGAAGCAAACAGATGACAATTGTCCTATACTCCCTGACCATTGTGAGATCTGAAATATGAATTCCTAAAAACCAGGGCAGTATTCCAGTCCCATAATATGAAATAAGTACATAAAAGTATTCCAAAGGATGTGATCAAAGGCGGAAAATGTCAAAGAAACCCCCCCTCCCTTCCCGTGCCTAAATCTATGTTGTCCCTTTTCATACTCAAACTCTTAACCGCTCGTTTTTTGGAGAAACATATTTCTTAAACCACCCATATATCGAGCAAATGTCATCATTTTTGGCGATGAGCAAGGTCTTATGATGTCAAAATGTGATAACTTAAAAAAAAAATTTCTCTCTTTCGTGATCCACTGCATGGGACTAGAGTCCCTTTATACTGAGAGTCAAGACAATTCGGCTCATGGATGTCACAAACGGGAATAAAGATTACACAAATTGAACGTTTTTCGTAATCTTTGATCGGCCCATTCTCAAATGCCTCTCTCCGTTCCTCCTCTCATTCCGTTTGTTCCTTGCCGAACCCGTAATTCCCTGGTCCATTCCAGATTATAATCTTTGCAATTGGTGAAAATGTAATCTTTATTCCCGTTTGTGACACTGTGGAGGCCTAAAATACGGGAACCAATCAGAAATGGATTCAAATTGTCTTGACTCTCAGTATAAAGGGACTCTACATGGGACGTTATCACGCTTGTTTTACCGCTTTTTTCAAGGTCTGGTTTTTGAGGTTATGTTGACATTTTTTGCTTTCACCAAACAACACCGATTACACAAAGCACTTAAGAAGGATGCCAAACTATGCATTTCCGAAAAAAAACTAGTTCTGTAGGTGCCAAACTTACCGAGTTATGACTAAAAAACGAAAATAAATCAAAATTGTCCCTCTTCACCCGCCTGTCCCCATTCACCCCGAATTACGGTAATCGATACATGCGATAATCGATTCATGCGATTATCGCTACATGTGTGGCGGCCAATCACCGCTCACCTCTGGCAGCGTATCCCGCGCTCGCTCCTGATTGGCCAACGCAGTCTCAACCACAGCTATACAAGTCGTGAGCTCACCATTCATGGAGGGCCAGCAACCGATTTTAACCGGACAAAAGTCCTCATAGGCGCCTAAACTTGCTAATATGAAAGAATGTATGTTTCAAGGGGTACTTTGGGTCGCTGAATCCATATATTGCGGTCCTTTTAAAAATGTTGAAGTTTTTGATGAGAATTATTAAAAAAAGTTGCTTCCTCAAAACATAATTACTAGCCACTTTTCTCTGAAGTCTTCAGAGGCAAAATTTGAAAAAAAACTCGAATGTATTTGTTTTTAGACATGTTGAACTGCGTGTTTTGTTTGGAAAGGTTACCGGAAATAAAGAAGCAAAAACTTAGGAAGTTGCTACCCAGTTCCGCTCAAGAAATAGAGAACATTTTCCAATTAGGAACTGCAATATCTGGCTCATCCGCACAAACACTTATGCACATAAGAAAACTAATGGCACATAGTTCTTTCTAAATCAAGACAGGAATTGTGGCTCCAAACTGCAAAATGTGGTCCAATTTCTCAATTCAAAGATGTAAAATCGCAGCAAAACGGAAACCAGATTCAGACTAGGTATATGTTGCACTTAGTTTGTACGGATGAGCCAGGAATCGAAGTTCTCAAGTGCAAAATGTAGTTAAATCAAACCACTATAAAAGAGGATAAAAACATCTTTGTTAATTTTAAAGAGCGGTCATTGAATTAAAGAATATTAACTTTCATCAGCTCAGCTACCTATTACTTAATCATTTCCTTTCACACATTCATTTTCCTTCCTTTTGACATTTTCTGATTGATTAAATAATTAAACAGAAATCATCCTCAGAATATTCTCTGCTATACTTAAGTACCGGTTTCAACATGACTTTACTACCATGATACATCCACACAAAACTGTGGTAGAAGTCGTAAGACATTGTTAGGGATATTCATTGGATTTCTCCTGCTAGCTGGGTAGGTATACTTATTACATGTTTAGAAAAGAGATCCTCTGTACACGGGAGGAGTTTATCCTACGATAATTCTAGGAATAATCTAAAAATGCCGTTATTTCGAAAATTTCTCAGGATAACCTGAAAAAGTCAGAATATTCATAGGATATTCGGTGGATAATCGAAGTCGTAGGACATTGATAGGATATTCCTCGGAGCATTACTGGTAGCTGGGTTTTTTTTAATCGGAATGCCCGGGATCAGGTTCCTGGCATCAAAATAGGCCAAGATTTCATCCTCTTTAATAGTTAGGGTAGACTGGGGTTAAGTGGGCACCATTTTGTTTGAAAAATCATAAAACAAATTTGGTGATAGATAGAGTTAATGTTTAAAGTACAATGTCTTCAGTATAATGTAAGGTATCTGCAAAAAATAGTATGTTTCATTTTTTAAATTTCTTCATGGTCAAAATTTAGATTTTGTAAAAAATGGGAAAGTGCTCAGTTAACCCCGTGGGGTGGGTTAACTGGGCACTGGGGGTGGGTTGACTGGACACTAAGATGAAAAAGCATACTTTAGAAAGAGGAAACTTTTATTAAGTCAAATGAACAAGTGGAAAAGTCTTAAAAATTAAAGAAATACATCTGAGGATGATTTTTTGTTTGTCTTTACTTATATTATATACATTTTCACTAAGAGATACGGAAAACTTATTTCAATGACTTCTGAATAGGTCCCATGGTTGGTTGTCCTTTTTCTCCTTTTAGTTGTTAAAATACTGCAATTAAAAACAAAAAACAAGTTTTAGAGAATGTTTTGGCTAACTTGTAATCTATGGGGTTAACTGGGAATGCCCTCTTTAATCGCATTTGGTAGTGTTCAGTTAACCCCATTTCGGAATTTCAGAGAAAAAAAATCATAAATATTACTCAATTGGAATAATCACCAAAGTAATCACTGGAAATAGTACATAAAACTATAGATGAAACAATTGAGCACTTACCAAAGCCTTCCTCAAAAGCTAGATATGTCATTTGGGCTTCACCGGGAATTTACTTTTCGCCCCACGAAACACGTTTGTAAACATAACTTCAAAAAAAACAAAGATTATCAACTCGGCGCAAGGTACACTAGTAAGGGTCTATAAACTGATGAAATTGACGCGTAGTTGGTTTTGAGTATGCCCACCAGGTGGCAGCTAGGTCGAGTGTTCAGTTAACCCGCCGTGCCCACTTAACCCCAGGCTACCCTACATAGCGTAAAAGGTAACTTTTTTAACCCAAAACGACACAAAACTTCAGCGCTAAGAAGAGCGGCATATCGACGGTTGAAGTCCGAAACCACGTGTCTCGTTTGTGCTGTTTGGAAATCTCCGCCTCTAATATTATTTTTTTAAAGGAGAACAAATTGACATCATTCCTTGAAGTTTTTGCAACTTTTTTTTCGCTTTGAGGAGAAAAATCATGGCAGTCTTAAAGAATTGCCGTTGAGTAGTTTTCCGTTTAAAAATAAAGTAGGTAAGTACCTATGACAGGAAGTCTGCAACATCGCAAACCTAGCTACGTGGTTGCGGACTTACACCGTCGATATAAAATAAATACGATGCCTTTGAGAGCAGAGAACAAGAAGAAAGAATAGAAATGAAAATTCTAAACATCGGGAGAGAAACGGTTTCAAAGAGGCGGAAGTTAAGGAATAGCATTGAAAAAAGTGAAGGGAGAGTGAATTTTAGGAGAATGACAACGATGTGAGCAGATAAAAGATCGGGTAGATAGCTACAGAAGTTTCCCGGTTCATCCAAAATTTAGTCACCATTTTCAAAAAGTTTTGAAGAACTTTAATTAAAGTTCAGTTTTAACAGTAGGTGTAATGTTGCGTGCGCATAATTTCAGCTAAGAAGTTGAGGAGATAGAGTCAAAGATGAAAACACAAAAATCAGCAGTTGCAGATCATTTTTGGAGCAAAGAACATGCAATCAATGTCGAGCCGAAATTAATCTCGGAGGTAATCAAATACTCTCAATTAGATGTCTGTGTGGGAGTACATCTTTATACACAAGAAGGACAATTTCAGTTTAGACATCTCAGGAACTGCTAACACTCTATTCCACTGTATTTAGAAGGAGAAAGGCAACAGGGTCAAGGACGAAACCGTGGACCCGTCACTCGTTCGGTTGCCAGGTTCAGTCAGCGTACGCTGAAGATGATATAAAGCCCCAAAACCGGCCCGTCATTTTTATTTATTATGTGCAAGTGATTTTTTGTTTGTTTTTTAATAATTTCAATCATACCTACAACTGAATGCCTCACCAGAATAACCGAGTGTTGAGTCACATCTTTCAACTCCCGCATACAATTAAATAATGTTGTTTTCTGGTGTTCCAATTTATATTTTCTCAAAGATCGTACAGTCCAAAAATAAAGTCTAAAATAAAGTGAGACGAAGCTCGCAAAAAGACCTGATTCATTTAGGTACATAAAGATTACACATTAACTGCCCCGCAGTCACGCATCACCAGAATGACATTTTTACTGTTAAAGTAACACGTGTTTTAAGGCTTAAAGTCATTTAAATCTCCTGTGGATTTTTTTCGTGGTTGGTGCGACCTTCTAACAAAAACTAAAAAGACCAAATCCTGAACGAAAAGATCATTAAGTAAAAGGATTGAGCGGCCAGTTACGCGTCTTCCCCATATTTTCTCCCATTAACTGAAACCCACCAATAACCCAGCAGGATGACTGCCCAGTGTTCAGCACGGCAAACAGGACGACTAACAAAACTGGTCGATCGCATTCCTCCATTCTCCGTACCTAATCTTGTCTTGTCCGTTCGCAAACACAAAATTTCAACCACGAGGTTGAGTTGAGAGTACACGAGGTGCACAAGGAAGGCGCGGGAACGGTAAGGGGAAAGAGGAGAGCCGGGAGTAGTTCAGGGTTGTGAGTCACGATCTGGGAGGAGGAAAGTTGGTTGCCCTGAAAGTAGGGGAGGGCATGTGCTGCATTATCGAACGTTCCGGCGCTCAGTACCGTTTCCGAGCGCAGAGTGGCCGGGAGGGGTTGAAGATTCCCCGACTGCCGAATCCAGAACCCTAAGCGTCTCGAGGACTCCCCGACCAAGGGAGCGATTGAATTAGCGGCAGTGTTTTTTAGGCCATGGGTCTTGCATCTAGTGGTATGGTCGTTCCTTACGCGTTGCGGATTCCGAATCCGTCCCGTTTTCGTGTAACCTTCGTCATCAATTCTTTCCGATTTGTCAGTTACCTTATATTTATTAGCTGGTCTCATTTACGCTTGCTGTCCGCCCAGCTCACGAAGGCGTCTGGACACCTCTCTAGTGGCTTTGTTTACCTACGTTCCTGCAGTGGTGCCGAGAGAAACATATCCCGTCCGGGTGGATTTACACATATATTGTTGGAGTGTTACACAGGTGCAGTGCTTAACTTTAAACGGTGATTAAAACTTCGAATACCTTACTCGTGTTCGGATCTGTTCTATTTGGATACGAATTTTAAGTATTTATAACTGCAAAGTTTAGAGGGAAAGTAGTGCTGTGGATGCAATTCTATCCATCCCGGTGAGTTTCTTCGTAAAATTTTTCGCTCAAAGTTAGGAAAGTAAATATTTAAAAATCAAAGCAAGAAATCTCAGCCCCATTAGCTATGATGTTGCTGTAATACAGTAGTATCTAATAGAAGCAGCTTTCATTTTAGGACCCTTCCGATCTAACAGTACCTACATAGGTACTTACTTACCAACTCCTGTCAACGTCGCTAAGATTTTGCAACGCTAGCCTTTTTTCAGACAGCTTACAGACAACTGAGAATGTTTACCTAATAATTCGATTATGAGGAAAATCGCGGAAAGAATCGTATATATTTAAGTTGAGTAGATATTTATACGTAGGATCGTTGAAATGGGTGTGAGAGTGTGCTACATGGCACTTTAGCATTCCTGACTCATACTACCCACCCTCCGACAGGGTGGATGGAGGGATCTGAATGAGATGATTACCGGGCATTACTTAGTGGTATGCCAGCATCCAAACAAGATTCATAAAGTATTAATTTTGAGACAGAGGATATTTGTGAGAGATTTCGGTACAATAATGTCCGGCAGTATTGCCAGGAGATATACAATAACCCATGGCAATATTGACGGTCATTACACCGACAGCAATAGGTATGGCTAGAAAATATTTATAAACAGAAAAGGTCACGGAAGAAAGCAATTGCAAAACTGTGGATAGAAACATAAAACATTCAGGGAAAAAAGGGGGATACAAGGGCGCCCGTATTGTCTTATCAATTTTTACCTTCTATAGAACGTATTTATGTTTGAGGGAATTAATGCATCCCAAGTAGCATTTTTCAATGTAAAATTTGCATAAGTTGAAACAATGTTAGTAGTTATTAGTTGCAACAAAGTTGCAACTTTCGGTCGATAAGTGTCGATTTTCGGCGATCTTATCGGAAGATAAAGCTGCAACCTGCTGAGATTGCAAAATTGCTGCACCAAAGTTGTTCAAAATCTAAAGATAGGCAACCAGCAATACTTTGAAGTTGAAACATGTTTCAACTTAATTGCAACTAGTTCCAACAATGATGCATTCTTTAGAGCATCCAAACATACAAACTGTTTTCCTACACAGTCTACACCATACTCTGAGGAGCATTGTGAAAAAAAAAGTGCTGGCGATGCATCTTATGAATAGTCACTGAAATTTCCATTTTTTTCTCTTTACTTCAACCTGATGTTGTAATCTTTCGAGTATACTTATTCACACTAATAAATGTGCATCGATGTGTTACGGAGCTAAACGGAAATGGAAACCGGCCAGAAATGCTCGAAAAAGGCGGCTTTTCACACGGTAATCCGAGCATCTCATGAATAGTCACTGTAATTTCCATTTTTCTTTTCTCTTCTTCAAACTTAAGGTGTACCTACTTTTGGAAAGCTTACATTACAAATTATCCATTTATTGGTAAAATATCTAAAAAATCAAGTTAGAAATAGATGGGAAACTCTAAATAAAATGGCGATAAATGACGTTGAATTAGTACTGTTGTTTTGAATCGATGATATGATTTAAAAGAGCCGATGCTAGCATCATAAAAATTGCCGATTATAAATTTCACGGTTGAAAAATGTGATGCACTTCATTGTCCTTGGGAGGACCTTTCTAAAGGTGGAGGCAGCGTGACACTTCTTTTAAAAAAGTTAGAAGCCAAGGTAACTAACTGAGAAGTACACCCCTACGGCTTCTGAATAGAGCCGTTGAAGAATGGGCAGCCCTAACTTTTTTGTTTTCTTTTTTTCCCTTTTTTTCACGTGGAGGAGGTTGAGGAGAATCCGTCGGCGGACGATGTCCAATATTATGTACCAAGTTTGCCTTAGACTTCGACTTGACTGAGAATCAGTGAGCATTTGAGAATCTAACGAAAGCATACCTACGAGATATCATTTTAAATCAGAAAAACGAAACTAAAACATGCAAGAATGAAACTACTTAGCCGTAGGTATTGAAGGAACGTGAGCAGTTCCGTCCTCAGAAGGATTCGATGAAGCGGAAAAGCAACAAGAAATCCAAATACCAAGCGCAGAGTAATTGAATCTTGAACGAAAGGTCAAACCTCAGAGTTGTGAATGAAGCGGACGTAGTAACCTTGGGGGTATTGAAGCTGAATGAATGAACAGCTGGTCACGAGATAACGCTACGCACGGTCACCTGGTAGAATATCTGCGCAGGCGCAGTATCCTCCCTCCCAGCATGTTCCCGACTTCAAGGTCAGAGCACGCGCCGCGTTGTCTGGAGAAGTAACCATCATGTATCTGGTCAGCACTGACGAGAGTGGCTTGACACACGCTTCCTCGCTCTAGTCCCGTTACTCTTGTTTTCATATCCTTGTTCCCCATTTCCCTCTCATTTTTCGTTCCTCTTTCTTATTCTAAGTATAATTTTAGTGGTATTTATTTTGTAACTGTTAATAATATGTAAGTTTCCATTGGAGGCAGTCAAACGGTTCGGCTGAATCGACTGTTTCCAATGAAAAATTTCATGTCATTAGCAGTCAGTGGTGCTCCTGTTTCATAGCTTCCGACGAATCCCTGAATGAAAGGCATTCTTCGGGATCATGTGAAACGAAATCCTTAAGGATATCACTCAAATGATACGCTGTTCCTCCTGGCGGGTACCAACGATTTTCTTTGCGGAGTGTCCGTAGGGCATTTCAAAAAGAATTTCGTTGCTCTACTTGATTTCGCCCGTCGACATTTTGGACGAATTGTAGTCGCCAAAATTTCACCCATTCCTCGCCTTCTGCCGGGTTAATGAAGAGATTGATGTGGTGAATCGTTGACTGGAGGACGTTTGCTGCCCATGAGGATACAAAGTCATCCTTGTTAACTCCTTCGATCCATTCATTGATTCAGATCCCGCTCATGTCAAGACAACTTTCTCCGAAATTCGCTACTCGCATGGCAAGAAGGACCTAATTCATTTGAATCGATCGAGGCTGATCGTCCTTCATCACCTCTATACAGAAGCCGTAGGGGTGTAGGTACTTCTCAGTTAGTTACCTTGACTTCTAATTTAAAAGGTGCGTCAAGGTTGCCTCCACCTTTAGAAAGGTCCTCCCAAGGACAATGAAGTGCATCACATTTTTCAACCGTCAAGTTTAGGTATAATCGGCGATTTTTATGATGCTAGCATCGGCTCCTTTAAATCATATAATCGATTCAAAACAACTCTACTCATTCAACGTCATTTATCGCCTTTTTTCAGAGTTTCCCGTCTATTTCCAACTTGATTTTTTAGATATTTTACCAATAAATGGATAATTTGTAATGTAAGCTTTCCAAAAGTACACCTTAAGTTTAAAGAAGAGAAAAGAAAAATGGAAATTACAGTGACTATTCATGAGATGCATCGGTTCCCGCGAAATAAGTAAATCGTTTTCCCCCGTCATTTTTGAGCATTTCCGGCCGGTTTCATTTCCGTTTAGATCCGTGCCCCATCGATGCACGTTAGTAAGTGTTTATTACTCGAATGTATATACCTACCTTAGGATTGAAATAGCAGAGCGAGAAAATTGGAAATTGCAGTTACTATGCATGGAATGCATCGGTTAACGTGTGAAAAATCGTCTTTTTGCGTCAATCTCGAGGATTTTCGGGCCGTTTCCGGTCGATTTCCGGTTTCCATCAGACCGTTATTGATCGATCGGTAAAAGTATGGAAAGCGTTGATAGTCTGATTTTATACATCTTAAAGGGTGAACTGGGAAAAAATATCGATAATTGAAGTGTTCGTTATCGAGATATTTGAATTAACATGTAAAAAATCGTCTTTATTTTCAAAACCAAGTTTTGACCTTTTTTGGCCTATTTGAATTTCTTTAGGAAAATTCCATGGAAAATAGAACAAATTTTAAGCACAGTCTTTATTTACGGCCTATACGCGTATTGGTCGTTCTCGCTCCCATCGGCTTTACGGATTCTCCCGTACCCCGGACTACACTGTGGTATAGGTAACGGCTGGAGGTCAAAAACCTTTTTCCCCCGGTTAAGTCAGGCCTCTGGAGGCCTCCGGGATAACGACCTATGAGCGTAAAGAACTTACATGCGTCCATTAACTCGGTAACGTTGTTTTCGGTTCGCGAGTATTTCTCAATTTCATTTTGTATTAATTTTGCGCGATTTTAATGATTTATCGCTCCCCCCCCCCCCCCCCCCCTCCAGATGACCATGACTAATATTATCATCACTTCCGAAATAGTTCGGCAATGTTAAATGATTATGTTTAATGGATTCAGTTGTTATAACCTTTAATCCCGCATTCATATAGTTCACAAGAGAATCAAGGGGTTTCAAATCCCCCCCCCCCCCCCAATCGCCCCTCTGATCAAAATTGCGTCAGCAATTATTGGGTGAAATCGTTCCATTTTGAATTGAGGTGGGCTTAAAGTGGTAAATTCAATAAACTCATTGCCATTCTGTTTTATCCGTTGGGGCATACTAATTCTCAAAAAAAAAAGCCTGCATTTTATGATGTTAGGGTCCCCCGCCCTATAAAACTGGGCACCCAGGCTAAATTCGTTTCTTCATAAGTGTAGAAGACTTCCTGAAAGTTGCATACTTGTATCCAGAAATGCATAATTGTAATGGTATTTCTTGCTAATCCGTCCCATTAGTAAAGAATTCCCGAATTCTGCTTGCTCATGCAACCTTCCTAGCGTACTAAGTATAGAAATAACAGCACTACCATGTGTCCAAGAGAATCAAGAGTAGAATGCCAGTTCGTGCACACCTACATGTCGCAGTTGCAGTGTTAATTTCAAGAAGAAGATATTGGTTAATTGAGAAAAATTGTTTTTTAAAAACTACTGATTCCTGACCTATCCATCGAATATGGTAATCGTAACTGTGTTTGCTGTGTCTTACGTGAAATGCTGTGATCAGGATTTTTTTTACGGCTCTCTCTTCCCAAGTAGCATTTTTCAATGTGAAAGTTGCAAAAGTTGAAACAATGTTGGTATTAGTTGCAACGAAGTTGCAACTTTCGGTCGATAAGTGCCGATTTTCGGCGATCTGATCAAAAGACAAAGTTGCAACCTGCCCTACTAGCCAAAATATTATTTTTAATACTTATCGGAATAGCAATTTAATATGTATCCAAATAGCTATAAAATAGGGTATAAAATAGCTGAAAATAGATATAAAATATCCTATCGAAATACCCTATATAGTGTCCTTTTTTTCAACTATAAATACCGTATTTTATAGCTTTCTCTATAGCTATAAAATAGGTATCTGAATAGCTATTTAATAGGTATATGGAAACCTATTAAAAAGGTATTTTACTTTTGAAAGAGAACCAAAATTGAGACCTTGAAAATCATAAGGTGGTAAGTGCATTGATACGTTGCCAAGATTGTGCGACTGTATACAATAAATGCAGCAAATCAAAACCATGTAGAGGCGAAACTTTTTTAGCAAAAATTCCCTGGGCTATGCTGATTTTTTTTTTGCATTGAAGTTTGCAATTCTATATAATTTTGGTTTGCAAAAAATAAAGTTGCTCTATCATAGCAACGTTGCAATGCACTTATCATCTCATGGTTCTCAAGGCTGCAACTAAGAATAGTAAGAAAATTCACTACATGTTTGAGAAAATACACAATAGTTCTTGGGTTTCTTAAATTTGAAGGTTGAATGATGCAATTTATTCCACCCATTTAGTGTTTTAAATTATTCACTTTCCCATAAAGTACATGACTTCCCTTAATTTAAAGTCCAAATAAAGTCTTAAAGTCAATAAAGACTTTTTGTGAAAATATTGTCCGCAATATTCTTATATGATGTAAAGGTGCCGGATTTTGTACGGATATTTTCGGAAGATTAGATGCTAACTGGGAACTGGGTATGTAACCCTTGCAACAGGATGAGTGGCTTGAAAGTAGAAAAAAACGTATTAAATAGCTATAAAATACATATTCCCAAACGGAAATTTCAAACCAAGATAAATGCGCATGGAATATCTATGAAATAGCTATCGGCCTATCCGGCCGATACCCATTCGATAATCCTATTTTGGCTACTAGGGTGCTGAGCTTGCAAAATTGCTGCACCAAAGTTGTTCAAAATCTAAAGATAGGCAACCAGCAATACTTTGAAGTTGAAATATGTTTCAACTTAATTGCAACTAGTTCCAACAATGATAGTTCCTTCGGGACAGAGAGTAAGCAAACTGCACATCAATCTATTAGTTGCAAGAATCAAACGGTTTCGTTGCAAGTTGTTGCAACCTCTGCTACTTGGGTTATATATCTTCAGCTATGGTCTATCGGCCATCTAATGTACTTTGCCATTTAGCTTTTGATACATGGATATATAAATGGCTCTTGGTTTGCTTCGTGTTACAGAACTATAAGATGATTCTTGAAAGCTGTTGGGTCTAAGAGCAACTTCAGTGGAAAATGAAATTTTTTCGATTATATTGGAAAATTCCATGGAGTTCGATTGCATTTCTCATATGCTTGACCAAAAATCTCTCTGGTTCCTCTAATTATAATCGTAAGTTACCTTGATTTTTACCATTTATTTTTCCATTTTCTACATCGAGGTTAGATATTACAAATCCTAGGGTCTTTAAAGCAATTGAGAATTTCCACAACAATTTTTATTGTTTCATTTGAGAGTGCTTAAAGAGCTCCATTAGCAGTGTTATTCATAAGAAATTTTTGAAATGGGAAATGTAAGAAAAATAGATTTGAAAGTGAGAATACGTGCTGCCTTGTGACGTCATCGGTTAGTTTAATATGTATCTCCCTTTTAAACACATACATTTCAACAGATTAGGTCATTTTGTCATGATTCCTCCAATAATTGTGCAATTTAGAAACCAAGTTATCCTCGCGCTCAATTCTCTTGGTAGTTTCATTTTAAAATATCGGTACAATATCGACATCTCGTTTTAATTTGATTTTTCGGCATTTTTTAATGTTATGACTTTAAAAAATGGCAACGCCGATTCTCCGTGGTTTTCGCTTAAAAGCCAGATGTAGGCCCAAAATGGCCGACACAATCATCCCACGAAGTTTCGTACAATCCCCGCCAGGTCACTTTTTGGCCGTTTTGCATAGCCCTCTTTGGCATCGGCTTGCCGCCAGAAATATAATGACCTTCTTTTCTTAAAGAGAGAAGGTGGAAAAGTGTCTGTGCCGGGCGCTACAAATCGCACACGTGCATTACAGAGTGAGCGAAAAGTCCCCGACCCCTTCCCCCTCCTCTAACTTTTGAACACATGCACGTATCAAAAAGAAATTTTGAGGATGCTCCCTGGCCAATGATATACTTTTTGGCACAACTGAAATTTTAAAGCCCCCGATTTGATTTTAATAAGTTCATACATTTTAAGATTTAGTTAAATGTTACAATAATATTAATTTGTCAGATTAAAGTTAGAACATAAAAATTCTAATCTTTAGAACTATAAAAGACCGCCCCCCTTGCGGACAGTGCACACTATCCTACAATTTTCAAATGGTATAACTCCCCGTTTCTAATACGTCGTTGGAAATTTAATAAAAGAAGACAATTTGTGGCACTCACTGGAGGTCGCTACAATTTTTTGTCCTTTATAGTTATCTTCGGTGAAGCATCGAAATAAATTTATCTCCAAAAAATCATACGCCATTCGGGAATTTGTAAAAAGGCAAACCAGGCATTGGAAGTAATATTGGGAAAAAATCACCAAGAACCTGATCGTTTACGCGTAGAGTGATTTTTTTAGCCCTCCCCCCCCCCCCCCCCCACGATTAACTGTCTAGCGAGGTGGAAGTTTTCTTAAAGTGAAGCAGTTATCTGCAGAAAGGTGCTTACTTCCGCCTTGAGTGAACTGGACCGCCCCCTCCACGAGATGGACAATCAATCGTGTAGTAGGCGTAGCGGCGAGGCGGGGCAGGGCTGGGCTAAAATCATTCTACCAGGCGTGAACAATAAGGTTTTTGACGACTTTTTCCTAGTAGTACTTACAATGCTCCTCCTAGCTCCTGAAATTTCTACCTTAATTACACGCAAGGTTAATGATAGTGGTTATGAGTGAAATGATTACTACAAAAATAAACCTTAAGTATAGAGATGAAAAGAGGCGAAACCCCTATACCAGCCGGCAGCGATGAAAGCTCGTCCTCGGCGCTAGGATGGACACACGGCAAAATTGGTACAGAGAAAGGACGGGCCCGGCCTGGGCAGTTTGCCGTGAGGCCAACGTATCCTCATTCTTTTGTGATTTTCCGAGAAGTCAGTATTGCATCATAGTAGTGCATCGTCAGTATCTTATTGCAAATGGTCTAAGCGATAACCCTAGTAGCAGAACAAATTTTTGTTTTTATAAAAAAAGTATAATAAAACATATCTGTTATCTACATGATCGTTTTATATAAAAAACATGTAACGCTTATATAAAGAAAAATCAAAGTTCAGACCTGACCGTATTATATGAAAAATGATAAAAGCTAGATAAGGTAATTTTTTTTTAATACACACATTTTTTATTATTTTTATGTAACGCATGCATACGAAAGTGTTAAAAGTGAACATTTTATGTAACGATTATATAAAAAAATAGGTCATCATTTTCGTGAGCGTTTCGCGAATTAGAAGAATTTTAGTATGTTCGCGAAAAGCTCACGAAATTATAACATTTTTTTATATAATGGTTGCATAAAAACGTTCACTTTTAACACTTTTGTATGCATGCATTATATAAAAAAAATTAACTTTCGTACATAATATTTATCTTCACCTTCTGTGGTTCTGCTACTAGGGAACAGACCCGGATTTAAGGGGGGGCAAGGTGCCATGGCACCGGGCAGCGAATTTCGGATTTTTTTTTTTTCATAGAAAAAGAAAGGAGAGAGAAAAAAGATGAGGGAAAAACTAAGTGCCGGACAGCGGCGGGGCACTGGCTTCCATTTTTAATTGACTCCATCTCCGGGAGAGTCACCTCGATCCTCTCTGAAAATCATGGGTTACTTCAAGGCGGCCAGTTTATACTGCCTAATAAGAAATTATTTCTTGACTCTCTCCACGAAATTACACAGAATTTTCCCTAACGCTCTATGATGATCCACGAGACACCGTGAGAGGTCCTACGAGAGCACATATGGGTCACATGTATACCCCCATTGGAGCACACGGGTCACACAGCGGCTCCCAGGGGAGCGCACGGGTCACATGTTAACTCCCAGGGGAGCACACGGGCTCCCCTGTCCATTCCCCAGGGGAGCACACGTGACGTGCTTCCTTCTCCATTCCCGAGGGGAGCACATGTGATGTCGTGTCATTCCCCTGGAGGCACATGTAATCACAAGTCATTCCCTAGGAGCGCATGTGATCACATGCCATTCCCCTGGGAGCGCATGTGATCACATGTCATTCCCAGGGGAAATTTTTAGCAGGGGCGTTTATCAAATAGATAGGTTTGCGCTACCTATTAGGTATGTTTGCTACCCACATATAGGTACTTACGGCAAAATAAAAGACCAAACTCAAGTTGAAAATATCTGCTGATAGGTTTAGGTACGCAAAAGACCCATTATGACTGGCCCTTCTCCTCATTGGAGACGTGTATACCTCAATCCTTTATCTTTTTCTATGAACAACTAAACTCTTGAGCAATATACTCTTGAGCATGTCGTGAATGTGCAGCAGTTAGTGGTACCTTTTAACTCCGGTAATTAGAGTCCCTTTATACCCAGAGTAACGACAACTCGATTATCAGCTGACTGGCAGCCGACCTTGGCTGGCCATGGAGGCCGAAACTAGTGCACTCAAACGAACGATATTGAGGGATAAGGATCAGGAATCCTGCGATGTCTGTCACACAAAAACAACAACATCAACAAATTGATCAATTAAAAAGAAAATGAGATTGGTTTGTGAATAATTTCTTAATCTATTTTCATTTTAGACCGATGGAAATAACAATTTACTCTTGATAAACCACAATTAGGTAATATTTTCATTATTCTTGTTCACATTCGAGGTACCGCCATCTTGGTGCACTAGTTTCGGCCTCCATGAGCGAGAACCAATCAGAATTGGATTTTTTTTTAGGCCACTTTCAGCCCAATCCTGGCCCAACCAAAAGTGAGTTGTCGTAACTCTGGGTATAAAGGGACTCTACCGGTAATTAAATGACTGATTCCTTCTCGACCAATATTTTTGATGTTCTATTTCAGAAAACAAATGCACATTTCCCACTCGGTGGGAAGGGACGTGGTTCCAATCGGGAGTTCGGAGTCCCATCACAATCCAAGATAATAAATTAAGCAATAAAGGAAGGTGCCTTGCGTCTGAGGGTGATAAATTCTTGGTCGTTGACGAGTGAGTATAGTTAAATTTATTTTATTCTACCTACTTGTTTCCCTCATTTGACATTGAATTCCTCCGATTTTCTCCATCTCTTTTGTCCCGTAGTAGTGGCCGCAGCATATGGATGCTGCAGGGTGATTATTTTCTTAGGTACCTTTGATATATGCAATGAAGCTCATTTTCAACTGGAATAAAGTACCTATTTAGTTTACGTCGAGGCGAATACATGAAGTTCGTACATTATAAGGGTTCTCTTGTCATGAAACAACATGAAAACTGTAGGTGCCTATCTGTTAGTTTTTGTGTGTGTTTTTTTTTTAAACAGACGGCTCAAACGGGTATAGAATCAAATTGACAGTGCTGCTTCAAAGAGTTTCCAAAATTCGTCGCATTATTAAAAAACACAATCTTACGGCTCCCTTCAAAAAAACCTCATTTATTTCCCTTCCACACCCAACATTTACTTATTTTGACAATTTATTACTGTTTAAAGAGCCTCCCTAAAAAAGGGCCTTTTTTGGCCCCTTTTCGGGAACCCGGGGATTTCGTTTGTTTGTGGCTTAAATGAAACCTTATGATGAGGTAAGCCTCCAGTAAAAATTTTAGCTTGAGTATACGTCTAGTTTCCGAGATACAGCGTTGCAAAGTTGGCATATTTGAGCTTTAAAATTCTCATATTCTCAGGTATCTTATTTTCTCAGAACGATTCAATTGGATGTTTTATGATATTTTGTGACATTTTATCAAATGTTAGTATTATTATCGAATGCATATTTCAATTGAAACATTAATACTACTAATTCTGTTAAAACAACGTTGCAAAGTTGACATAAAAACCTATAAAAAATGTTCATTTTATCAAGTTTCTTAACTTAAAAACGAACTTAGTGACCGCTAAAAGATATGCTTTTGGGGTTTAGATGCAATTTTATGATAGATTAAGGCTTTTGTTAAAATTTAACTCAAAATGCAAGTATAGTTTTAATGATACAGGGTTGCAAAGTTTATATATTTGAGCTTTAAAAATGTCTATATTTTTGAGTTCTGTGTTTAAGAAGCTACTTTCGTAGAATTTAATCACGATTTGAGGCAGGAAATCAACCATTTATGTCATCTGTAGATGAATGTTTGTATTTGAAGAAGAATTCTTTGACCGGTGGTGATACAGCGTTGCCATGCTTAAAACTTTGAACTCTGTATGGATTATGATTTTTTCTTGTTGAACACGACTTCAATGGGTATCTTAACTCGTATCAAGGCAAAATATCAAGGGCTGATGTCAGTCCCAGGTAACGATTGGTTTTGGAAAAAATACTGCTGCCAAGTTTATTCATAATTCTTTTCAAACAAAAAATAATAAAATGATTTTAAAATAAAGATGCTTCTAATTTAATTTTTTTACTTTTTTTTATTTTGTTTAATTTTTTTTGGTAATTTGTTTAGTCTTTTGTGATTTTTTTATATTTATTTATGAATATCCGTGAAAATATTTTTTTCGATTGATACGTGAGTATAGTCTTGCCTTCAAATATATAGCAAGTACCTCAACATGTTGCCGATTTTTTACTTTTACCAAGTATCTCAATTATTTTGAGGCATCTGGATCAAAGATATGTTTTCAACATGCTCTATACATATACGAGCTTGTTATGATTGGCACTGCCAAGACACTGCACCGTTGCGTATTGAGAAAATGCAACTTTTTTCCAGATATATTTCACTGGGAGATGGATGTATTTTTTATCAGAATGGAGGGGTCAGCGAATGCTACCAAGAATTTACATCCAGTGCCGAGATCATAATGTGAATGCTTAAATCCATTTTGAAATACAAGTATGAAACATGACAATAGCCTGGTCCTATTCTCTTCGGAATGCTGTCACTGTGACACAGAGGTCTTAATACTATGGGGACAACCCTCAACAAAAATGGAACTTTAACAACTTATTAATGAAAAAATAGTTAGTAGCTATGCCGAAATAATAATTTTTGACAAATCCATGCAATCAATATTTTAATAATTTTAAGTATTTTATTCTTTTAATTTCTTTTTCTATAGATTTATTTATTTAATTTATTTTTTTTATTTAATTTTCTCATCATTTGTAATTCTTAAGTCGAAGATATTCTATTCTTTAAGGAACAATGAATGTATTGTCTGTATCAAGATTTATTTGTACTCAAAAAACTGGAGCGTTTCCATAGTTTATGTTCGTTTTTGCATTCTGCCTAAAAAAAAGTAAAATTGACAACCAAGGCAAGGTAGAATTTTTTAGATTTTGAAAGCAACACTGATGCTGAGCCATTCATTGTATGCCATAAATTCACTTGGATTACGTTTTAAAATCAGACAATTATTGGAAGTATCCTTATTTTAAACTTATTTTATAATGGAATGTTAAGAGAAACTTAAATAAAATTGGCAACAGTGCCATTTTAATTCCAATTTTCACCTAGGATTGACAAAAGTCCTCCACATTTCTTTGTTTCACAATATCACTTATCAACGATTGTTCAATCTTGTCTTCAATAAAATAACACAAAATAGACATTTTCCCAGATACAAGTTGAAAACTTTGCAACACTGTATTATCGTATCCTTTTATAAATTATACTATGCATCTACGAGTATCACTAATTGTTGATTCTATGCCCCAAAATACAGTTCGATCTTCAGTAATAGCGGTTTGTGAATGAGAAACTTTAAAAAATGAGCTTTTTAAAGCTGAAAAATGTAAACTTAGCAACGTTGTACTGCCAAAACAAGGCTTACGCATGAGTCAAAATTCTTACTGGAGACTTTTTATATTGTAATTAATCGTGTGCACCTCGTGTAAGTATTGTAAAGTCATTTTTGAAGTCGGTTTTTGGAAGAAAATCCATAAAAATATGAGAATTTTAAAGCTCAAATATGCCAACTTTGCAACGCTGTATCTCGGAAACAAGACATATACTCAAGCTAAAATTTTTACTGGAGGCTTGTCTCATTATAAGGTTTCATTTAAGCCACATACGAATGAAATCCCCGGGTTCCCGAAAAGGGGCCATTTTTAGGGAGGCTCTTTCGGTGGATGACGTTATAGACCGTGTTTGTTGGAAGGGCGATTCCCTCGTTGATATGGGTCGTGGGAACTTGATGTTCTGAGTTTTGGACGGATCTTAGTATTTCCTCTGATCTACAAATATAATTTGACATCATCAAAACACGATTCAGTGATTAGCGCAACTGACCCAATAATCCGTTCTTCCGAGATTAGGATTTTTGCGAAGAGACGAGGAACTTTTCGTGCTTGTCTGTTCTTTTCTTACGTATCCATCGATGAAAAATTATTATTTTTAGTTACCTGGTGTCCCTTTGTGCACTGAACAGGGCTCGCCAAATCACGCACCTTATGTCATTTTCGGAGACCGGAATTTGAAATTATTGGTGTTGAGATTCGATGCGAGGGATAAGGATGATGTTTGGGGTAAAAATGAAATATTTAATCCATAGAAATATGGGCATTGAATCAGCAAGCATGGAAAGTTTCATATCTCATCGCGAATACCTATTCTACCTCAGAAAAACAGATTAATTGTAATTAATCTAAACTCTTTTATGGAAAGAATCATTGAAAATCTATTTTTAATGTTTAAACTCTGATCCAGAGAAGAAATTCACTCCGTGTGTACCTGTTTTTTTTCCGCAGGAACGATGTATGTTTTCGATGTGTCGTGGTACATGAAAAACACGCGAATGTTCTCCAGTACAAAGAAAGTAAGTTAAAGATTTCTGCATCGCATTACCTTGTTGTTATTGTGCCGTCCATAAATACGTAATTGCGTCTACGACGTTCCGGAAGGTCCTGTCTGGTGATTCACGAAGGAGGGGGGGGGGGGGAATTAAGACATGAGTCCTGTAAAAAAAGCAGAGTTACATTAGGTACAATCTGTAGTTTAACAACACCGCAATCTTTTCATTTAGAAATCAATTGGAAATAAAGGGGAGAAGTTGGCTGCATACTGAAAGTACCAAGAAAAGAATAGATTTTATTACCAAAGGCTGGCTAAGCTGTATGGAACATAATTATTGATAAAAAAATCGAGCTACAAGCGAAAACAAATAATATAATAAAATTTTTCAAAGTAGGTACTTGTAGATGAGAAAAAAATAATACTTTCAAAAAACAAAGCAAACGTTTCGACCTACAAACTACGGTATTCTTCAGCGCATTACAAAAAACAAATGGAAACATTTACCCCCTCCCCCTCCCCCTTAAAAAAACACTTTTACCAAACTAAGTGAAATTACCCAATTTTTTGCAACTACATCTTAGAATAAAATAAAATTAATGAAGAAAAATGAGTGATAACAAGTTATCACCATTATCACTCATCTTTCTTCATTAACTTTAATTTTATTTTATTCTACCCTGTGAAAACGGTCCCATTGGAACCCGTAGGAAATCTCAATGGGAACCCGTAGCAAATTCCCACGAGGACCCGTTGGGAATTGACCATGGTTCCAATGGGTTCCAATGGGATTAGTCAATCAAGAACCTGCGGGTTTGGATCTATTCCCATTGGAACCATGGCTAATTCCCAAAAGGTAAAATACCCGGACGCCCTCGTGTGGACTTGAACCCGAACCGCGTTTGTCATAGCCTCGCACTCTGCCACTTAGCCACAGGGACCTGATGGTGTTTCGGGTTAAAATCATGCCTGTCAAGGCTGTTATAGCATGCATTGCGTCAGTGCGCGGCTCAACTTTCATCATAGCTTTGATTATAACGCCGTGTTTTCTCAGGCTTCTTTCTTTTTCCTATTATTATTTTTTTTTTCGTGTTATTTTTTTTTTTCGATATCACGCACTAGGTACTTACACTAAATTTACACCGGTGTATTTTACACCACATACTAACTTGAGAACTTAAAACTATTTTTAAAATATTTTCAAAACTTTTTAAGGAATATTTTTAAAATGTTTACCTGCAATATTTTTGACTTATTTTAAAAATACTTTTTGTAAACATTTTAAAAATATTCCCTAAAAAGTTTTAAAAATATTTTGAAAATATTTTAATTACAATATTGTCATGAAAATATTTTGATAAACGTGATAATATTTTCAAAATATTTTGTGCTAACTGGGTATGTTTCACGGTTACTTGCTAGCAGGTTTGATGAGACCCCTTTTGGAGCATTTAATTGAATGTTATTCCTAGATTGTATTGGGTCTTAGTGAAAAAACCAGTGTTAGGAATTAATTTAAAAAAAATAAATAAATAATGGCGACTTCATTCCCTTCTTCAGGACGTGGATATTTAATACAGTGAAATTCCTACTTGTTTGTGTTAGTTCGTAATGTCTTTCTAAAAGCGTCTGAATCTCGAAAATCCCATTTTAGATACCATCGTAATTAATAATTAAAGCAGAAGATTATTTCTTGCTCGCCGATAGTGACGTATTCCAATGAATTGCGGTCAGCGAATTTCCTCCGATACTAAAACTTTTCAGACTGAACTGGAGTACTTATAGTGTGGCGTGGCACAACCAACAATACCTGATTATTTTTACCCATTTTTCATTGCGTCGTATTTCCTCGGACAATTAAAACGCTGTCACGGATATTTTAGTAATCGTAGTCAAAGGCACCAACCCTCTTTTTTACTGCCTGAGGATTTTCAAATTGTGCTCCTGAAAAGATTTCTTCTGTGACACTCGTGTACATTTTTCTCTGAATCTGATGAAGATATTTTCAATTTTTCCCCGTTACATTACTGATTTTCCGTTATGGAAGCAAGCTGAAGCGTTTTTTTTTTAAATTTTGGACGATTAAAATTTTTAGAGGTTACCGAAGTTGAAGAAAGTTCCATAATTCTTAAACAAATTTCAAGAAACGATCAATATTCGACTTTCAAAATGTTCAAAAACAGGTTGTTTATATAGGCGGCCATTAATCACACAACTAAACAAAAATCGTCCAAATATCTTTAATGGTTCCTGAGAAAAAGGTACATGCAGTAACGAATATTTCCATGCTTTAGCACAGAAAAGTGAGCTCCCGTTAACTTCCAAATTAAAAATCGTACAGTTTAAAGGAAAATATATGCATGATTTGTCTACTAGCAAGGGCAAGTCAGGAAGTTGCCACTTTCCAATTAAGATACAATTTAATGTCCTTTAACGACAAGAAAACAGACTGATCCGCCAGGTACTTATCGTTTTTGGACGCAGGTAACAGTTTTCAAATTGTTCGACTCGAAAAATTTGCCGTTGTAGACTTGGCGGGCCTCCTACGGACTCCAGTTCAAGACCGAGAATACCTGCAGCTGTCATTTAAAGGGAAATTTTTGAGACGGCAAGAATTCACCACGTTGCGACTTGGCTCTCAAAGAAACAAAAAACTGAGTTCCCTTAGGTCACTCCGGCTGTCCAAAGGGTCCCATTAGGTCTCTCTGGCCGCCCCACGGGTCCCAAGAGTCCTCTCTGCCTGTCCCATAGGTTCCCGATGGTCTCCCATGGGTACCAACAGGTTTATTTCCCCATCCTATGGGTTCCCATTCGTTCCCATTGGTCCCCATGAAATTCCTAATGGAACCCATGGGACCGTTTTTACAGGGTAAAACGGAGTCACAAAAGATTTGTTTGTAAAATGTTTCCGATTGTTTTTTGCATTGCACTGAAGAGGACCGCAGTTTGCAGGTCGAAACTTCTGCTCTGTTTTTTGTAAGTTTTATTTTTTCTCATTTACATGTAGTTTGAAAAATTTTATTACATTATTTATTTTGGCTTGTAGCTCGATTATTTTTTAATCAATAATTATGAAGAGAAAAGAAGTGCTCATGGAGCCCCATACACGAGAGATAAAAAGAGGAAGCAGCGTGTACGGTGCGTGCAAGCCTTTAAGGATACTGGGTAGCTTCAGCACTTCATAAATTCCGACGAATGGCCCATTCTTGGGGGCCCAAGCAGGGCACCGGTAGGAGCCTCCAAAACTGGAGAGACCTGAAGAAAGGAAAAGGGGGTGGGGAAGGAAATAGGCAAAAAGGAAAAGGATGGAGAGGTGTCTAATTATTTTAAATTACGTTACAATAGCTAAACCAGACAGAGTTCCTAGGTATGATAGGTATCAAATTTTGGATATCACTGAGGGCTTCTCAAGGACTCAAACTTGGGTATCAAGAAGAAAAAGGTGACGGGGGATGAGACCTTAAGATTGGGTTAGGAGGCAAAGAGCATGGGAGTGATCAGGGAGCTCCATACTCGAGGAGTAAGACGAGGAAGCAGTGTTTAAGATTCTCGAAGCCTCAACAGTGAGAAAAAATAAACTTTTCAGCGATGCCTCTAAACCTCATGACTACGAGATAAATTTAAGTGTTTATAGGACTAGAGCGCAGCGGTTCCAACAGGGCCTCCAGAACAGGAGAGAATTGAAATTAATTTTTCAAGGGGGGCCCGCGAGGCTCCAATGAGGACCCCAAATCTCAGAGGGTAGGCACCAATAAAGAGAGTTTTAAAGGTGCTGCGCGGGGTCACGTACGGTGGATCGAGTCAATAGTAGAGGTAAGTCATGGGCGACGAAATAAAGAAGTCGGATTTTAATTATTTTTTCTTGGTTTTCTAGTTGCTAAGCCTCTAAAATGAATGTATCAATGGTTCAAGGGTCTTTCAATCCTCCCGCTTTGACATGCGGGTTGCTTAAAGTTGACATTGCAGGTGGTATCAAAGGACTACGTGCAAAACGGGCCATTTGGGGCTCGGGGCGGATACCTTTGAGACTTGCCCTATTCATTTACCTAACAATGCCCTATCTTTTCCCAAAGTTTCAAGCCCCCCAAAAATTTTGGAGAGACGCGGCAAGGGGTCAAAATTAAAAACCAGCAAAATTTTTGCGAATTTATTACTCGAAAACCAAGAAGTTTTGGAAAACGCGGTTTAGACGAGCGTATTTAGCGTGACGAGAGCTTTCAGAAAATGTATAACATCATAGGGTTTTGTCAACTTCAGCTCGAGTTATCGCCTCCGAAGCACCGGAGCGCTAAAAAAAGACCCCTTATTTTTTCACATTCGGGCCGATTTAAAAAAAAAAAAATTTATTTTGATGAAAAACTGATATATATTGTTCCTGACTCTTTGTAGCCCCTCTAGCTCTTTATCACATGCTGGGGAAATGTTTTGGTCGCGAGTTATAAGAGCGGAAAGGAGCGAAGGTCGGGAAAATCGGCTATTTTAAACTGCGCGCGGCGACGGATCAGGAGACATGTGGCAACAATGCGAGGTCGGCAGAGGAGTGTGATTCGCCGAACTGAGTGGGCGGGGACGTTTTCCTTCCGATCAACGTCGCGCAGTTTAAAATAGCCGATTTTCCCGACCTTCGCTCCTTTCCGCTCTTATAACTCGCGACCAAAACATTTCCCCAGCATGTGATTAAGAGCTAGAGGGGCTACAAAGAGTCAGGAACAATATATCAGTTTTTCATCAAAATAAAAATTTTTTTTTTTTAAATCGGCCCAAACGTGAAAAAATAAGGGGTCTTTTTTTAGCGCTCCGGTGCTTCGGAGGCGATAACTCGAGCTGAAGTTGACAAAACCCTATGATGTTATACATTTTCTGAAAGCTCTCGTCACGCTTAATACGCTCGTTTAAACCGCGTTTTCCAAAACTTCTTGGTTTTCGAGTAATAAATTCGCAAAAATTTTGCTGGTTTTTAATTTTGACCCCCCGCCGCGTCTCCCCAAAATTTTTGGGGGCTTGAAACTTTGGGAAAAGATGGGGCATTGTTAGGTAAATGAATAGGGCAAGTCTCAAAGGTATCCGCCCTGAGCCCCAGATGGCCCGTTTTGCACGTAGTCCTTTGCCGTCGGATTCTCAAGGTTTTATTTCGATTTTGCATGAGTTCTGTGGCAGATTAATCAAAATTTCAATTAAACATGCTTATTCTCCTCCCTTTAAGGAACATGTTGGTTCATCATTAATGTGCATGGGCATATTTTTAGGAGGACCATAACCACCTCAAAACTTGCTTTAAAAAAACGCCCAAAAAATGTTTAAATAGCTCGATAAAAAAATTTCCACAAGTGCCGGAAAATCCTTTGTTGGGTTGCTTCTTGTACACTATCAGGAATGATATTATGTAATAATTAGCCGCTACATCCGCTAATCTGCGAAAACAGTCCATTTGAATGATAGGAAGTCGCGCCTGCTGGAAACCGATCTTGCACTGATGCCATCAATAAAATCGTGCATCAAACGATATCCTTCAATCTCGGTAATTTTTCTACTGATTACTGATTTCGGCTGATTTGTTGACGTTTTGACGAGACATTAACCTCCTGTTAGTCTATGAAGCTAATTCGATTAGTGTTATATTGTGCGATAAAGTTTAAGGTGTATGTTTTGCGCATTGTATATTTCATATGTCCCGTTTCGTGCCAAAGGTCTTCAACATACCCAGAGGCTCCATACAAATAAAAAATCGGTTGTGGGTTTAAAAAGAAGATATACAAGAAATTTCTTCGAGAATTGGTCCTTCTTAGAGGTTCTTCAAGGGATCAGAACTTGCTTGAAAAATAAATTCCCCTCTATTTTAATATTTTTTCAATAAAAATGTTTCAAACTTCACTCCAAACTTCCAAGAACAAAACAAAATGTTGGAAGATGATAGTCATGTTTTTTTTTTTTTTTTTTTACTGCAAATCCAATTTTTTATATTTTGTGGTAAGTACCTATAATAATCTTCTAGGATGGCTCGATAAAAAGAAGCAACAGTATGTACATCTAGTTTTTTTATTTCTTTAATATATTGATCTATTTTTTGAAATATGCATATTTGTCGAATAAATGAAAAAGTAGGAGGTTCATAAAAAGAAAACGTCTATTGACTGGCTGGAGGAAGAGAGAAGAAAATTGAACATAATCAGAATGTTCGTATGTGTCAGTATGCAATTGCGAGAAACCAATTAACATGAACAAAAAACAATGTTAGAAGAAATTGAAAGAAGTATGGCAACCTTCGAGGTGAGGAGACTGTGAAGCCGCCCTCTCTTATTCCTCAGGTAATGTCTTCGAGTCAAATTTTACAAAATTCTTCTTAGTATGTAAGACGCTTATACGGTCCCATTCGCCGAAAGTAACGTGAAAAAAACCGGCGCTCCGCTTCGCTCCGCGCCGGTTTTTTTGGGGGGGGCTTCGCCCCCCCAAGCCCCCCCCAGGACGCGCGCTTCGCGCGCGCTTTTTAGTTTGAGTGTCCATTCCAGTTGTTCTGTCTTCTTAAGCGACCCGCGCGTCCACTGCGGGAAGAGTGTATTTTCCGAAGGGGGGGGGGGGGATCAATCTGTAAGGGAATGAATTAATTTCTTGAGCACAAGATAGTAGTTGCGTACGTTGCCAGCGAACGCGCTGCGAAAGGTTGTGACGGTTAAATGGTGAGATTTTGTTCAAGAACAGATCATTTAACCTGACCCACTGTGCGACGAACAATTTGTCCAGAATCTTCCTTCCCCTGACCCACTGTGCGACGAAAAGTTTGTCCAAAAACTTCTCTCCCCTGACCCACTGTGCGACGATCAGCTTGTCCAAAAACTTTCTCCCCCGACCCACTGTGCGGCCCTGCTCCGGCCGGCTCCCCTCATGCCGCGCACCCCTCGCCTAAAACTTTCAAAGCTCGCCATTTTTAAACGGCTCGGCCGATTTAGCTCAAATTCAATACCAAACCAGTCCTAGGGGAGAACTACCACCCGTAAAAATTTCAGCTCAAAATATTCATTTTCGCTCGAGTTATCGAGTGGACAAGATTTGACCTCCCCCCACTCTCGAGCCCCACCCCTCAAAATCTATTGCCTCAAATTTCAATTTTTTTTCGCAGAATAGTAGTCCTAATGAGTCTCTACAAAATGCAAAAAAATTGGTCAAAATATCTTTCAATGTAAGAAAGATATAACCACACACATGAATTTGAATAGCATATATTTTCGTGATCTACGACCCGTGATCGGTGCTCTTCACAATGTCTCAGGTCTGGGTCCGACATCATGGGAGAATGCAATAGTGTATTTCCTTCGGAAAATACACTAATAAGCTATCAAGGATCCCATTTTCAATCGTCATGAAAAAATGTGTTAAAATCGTATGAAAACTCGTTATTCGGCTATAATAATTATGTTCAAAAATGGAATCTACGACGAAAAATACACTAGGCAAGGGTAATTTGCTCTGTTGTAAGGGCGGGAAATCTCTGTAATCAGAGAAAATGAGACGCGTGATGAGCGATGACCCCCTCCTATTGACTCGATCCACCGTGCGTCGCAGACTTCCTGTCGTACTTTATTTTTTAACGGAAAACTACTCTACGACAATTCTTTAAAACCGCCGTGATTTTTCTTCTCTGTGCGAAGATAATTCTGCAAAAATTTAAAGGAATGATGTCAATTTGTTCTTTAACAAAATAACAAAGAGGCGAAGACTTTTAGACACCGCAAACTAGTGTGATTGCCGACTTACACCGTCGATATAGGCCATCGAGTGACGTCGCAAGTCGTACCGTCTTTGCCGCGCAGTTCAAAATGACCCGTTGAGGAGGTTCTGGCAGATCTCCTAGCTTCAATAAGCTATCAGATGAATTTAAAAAATTGATACAACTCAAAATAACTAAGAACACGAAAAAATAACACGAAATTGACGAGACCCTCTCTCAGAATAGAAAGTAATCAAGTTTTCAATATGGCGTCGCAGTCGTACCATTGGACGCTGTCAAATCTACGCGTTTTGACGACTTTCTAAAATTCCATACGTCCATACCTGTAGTAGAGTGTACCTCTATGAGCTTTCATAGGTCCCATGAAATTCTCATGGATTCTAACGAAATTTTCATGGATCTTATAATGGGACATTTTTTCTAGATTGAAACGGCCCTACATCGTCCGTTTCACGAGGGCAAAAGGAATTTTTTATCAAGGATTTGTTAATTTGAGTTCTCTCTACTCTCTTCAGAGATTTTTAATTTGTAATACCTGCAGACTTTTCAATTTTATTCTCTTATTTGATCATTAACTTTTTCCTCTTTGTTGATGGTATCAATTTATTGGTATTTCACTCTCTTTTTCAACTGACGTGTGTCCATCTTCAATGCAAGGGCAAGACCTATGTTTGATCGTGAGGTCTCTTTTCTTTTGTTTCAGCTTTTTGCCATGGTCGAACCACTTTGCAAAATCTGTGCACTCTCATCACCGGGGATGCTTTGTTGTACTCAATGTTCCGGGAGGAGGCTGTCCCTGTGCCTTGCCCTTTCAAGCCTCCCCACTCATTTACCTACAATCGCGGGCACGGCGAGTGCCGCTCTCCTATCTCGAGCATTGACTCCTGCACCCAGGATTCTCGCATTCTCTTTAAGTATCAAGCCTGTCCAGATATTTACGGCTCAGAGAGCGCAGGTATATTATATTATATTTTGCCTTGAAATTTTAATTTCATTCTTTATATCCCGTGAAACAGCGTCAGGAGGATACAACTACCTAATGTCGATTTCTGGCCCCCCTTTGCTTTGAAGTGTGACTAGGCCACCCGGCTGCGGGACCCAGACCACAAGAGAGAACGAAGTTCTGAAAGGAAATCAACAACTTAATCTTTTGGGACGACAGAAGCACGGCCGGAAAGAACACACTCTACATACACCATTGAAAAATGAAAAGGACTTAAATATGGTTGGGGAACAGGTCCCCAACCTTTCAAAAAAGAATACTCACATTGTGACGCACGGTCTTGACCCGGGCCAAAAAACTACTGACTTCCCAACGGCTCTGGGCACGCCATCTCTGATTGGTCGATCCATCATCATTCGGCTACTGCAACCAATCAGAGATGCCTCGCCCAGAACCACTGGGGAGGTGCCGCCCTCTGGCGAAACTACTTTTGATACATTACCTACCTCGCTACAGAAGTAAACTTTGCTCACATGCACTGATTGTTTTCGATGCATGGTAAGATCCCGCCCCCCCTCCTCGGATAGGTAATTAAGAAAGACGGGGGGGTTGAGGGGGATGAACTGCAACGTCCACCATAATTTTTTATCCTGAGAGGGTCATGAAACTTAAGATGCGGCTGAGCCAATTAAAAATCCTCAGATGATCATCCTCTCCTTTTGAATGTACTCAACCACAAATTGCAAATGTATTGCATTTGCAAATGTATGTTTGATTTCCTGTAAATCTGACTACCTGCTATTAAGGTTAGTGCATGCTCCAAACTTATCGTAGTTTACTCACTAAAACAGTTTTTTAAGCAACTATTTTGTGTGATAATTTCTTCCAATGTTAAGACTGCGATGTTAGACCAGTATTACGTAGGTAACAAAGTGAGCTCCGGGAAATAGCAATCATTACATTGCAATTTTAACGGGGAAGAACAATGGCCTTAACGAAGGTGTGTTTCGTTTTAACAGTGGAAGAACTTCAGTGCCTGGCAACATGGAAGGAGGGCTCGTCTCGCTATTTGGTGGGTAAGGTGCACCACAGTCATGCGACGTCCAACGAAGACCGTTATAGATGTTTCGTCTACGAGAAAACCAGTTCGACCAATATGGTGGCAAACATGGAACAGTATGGTGCGAATATTTTCAACGGGATCGGCATGCCGATGGGGCGACGGGCCGACGAGGACGTTGAGTTCCAGATCGCCCAATCAGGAGACGCTACCTGCAACGGGCTTTTCACACCTCTCGAGGGCTCTCGCATCATGACCCTACGAAAAGGTATATAAACTTGTCACGGTTTTCTTTATATTTTATTTCTTTCTTTTCGTCCTACCCTCTTACTTCTTTTTCTCAGAGTGGATATGCCCCTCCTCCACAGAATGGGTCAGTTCCCTGGTAAAAGGGGAACATATAGACATTATAATGATCAAACAGTGATCATCACTCTGACGTCGTTATGATGTCATAATGAACATAATACCTAACGTCATAACAACATCAAAATGGTCATAATGCCGTCGCTCTGACGTTATTATGATCAACTCTGACAGAGCAAATCCAACACTATGATATGTATAACTAGGGGGCTATGCCTCCTGGCCGCTACGCGGTCTAACCTCCATGGGGCGCTTCGCGCTCTCTGTCTCACAATCAGGCCCGCTGCGACATGAGAACGACCGGAAAAATGAAAAGATTTTCAAATCCAACTCTCATTTGTCCAATCTCTCTCTCTGGTCGGGAGCAATTGGACCAATTAAGAATCGAATAAAAAAAATGTATTTCAGGCTTCAAGCCCAGACTGAAACGAAACGGAACGGAGCATTTCGTCGCTTTTTGATAGTCCGTAGCAAAGGAGCATACCTACCTTCAATTCACTTACCCTACTAACAGACCAAGATTCAACATTTCGTCACCTTCCGGCCAGAGTATCACAAGCGCCATCCCACGTTTCATAATTTCCGCCGCCATTTTATTTTTTTACTGAGAAATTGTTTGTTGAATCTGTATGAAAATTTCACTAAATTTTACTGGCAGCATAAAGAAAATTCAGTGAAATTTTCGGACAGCTTAGCCGCACAACTTTTCTTTAAAAAAAGAAAATGGCGTCGGAACTTTTTAAACGTCGCATGGCGTTTGTGATACTGTGGCCGGAAGGTGACGATTTCCCGCTTAGTTAAATGTTCCGCTAAATTTGAAATTCCCGCAATTTTTCACAGACGGGAATTTCAACCCCCCCCCCCCCTCTCCTAAGCTCTCAGGTCTACTCTTATGTAAAAAAAAAAAAACGTGGGTCCTATTCTCAAATTCTAGGTGGCGGTAGCCACACCGGCCCAATCCTAAATAACTCCCCCTATAAAAAAATGCCTAAATGATTTGATGGCTGCTGCCTAGCTAGATATGTACGGAGAAACTCAATCGGGCTCGCCTGAACGGTTTGCGGTCCATTCAGCTCTCCTGCTAGTTAAGTCGTAGAGTAAATCCCAAAAACCTCTGGGTATTATAGGAGTTTTGGGATTTACTCTACGACTTAACTGGGGTGAGGGGGTGCGTCCCTGGCCACTTTACCCTTCCCCTTCCCTAGTAAAGCACATTTTTCGAATAATTTACTGCCATATTTTCGATTTTTCTACCATGTTTTAATTTACATCTTGATAATGCAACGTAAAGTTGCTCGTGGCTGAAAGCGGCAACGAATCGGCAATAGTAGACGCGGGGGGGGGGGGGGGGGTTGAGCGTCGGCGCCGGAGAAGGAGACGGAGGGCAGCATGTTTAGTCGAGTCAAATAAGGGCGAAAAAAGGGTGAACCCGGAACTAATTGTATGTTTGAGTTTTTTGGGCTCATTGTATTCAGGAGATCAAGGAGAATCGAATGAACTAAAATTCGCCAAAATTCTCCCAAAATTTGACCCCAAAACTCCCCAAAAACTGAAAATTGACCGGAAAAATCCACGGATTTTTTAATAAAATGCTTATTATCTCAGAAACCGCACATCTGAGCATGAAAAGTAATAGGACTAAAATTGAAGGGCATTAAATTTCACATTAGAAACATCTATGAAAACTGCATGAAAGTCAAAATTACGGGGAGTCAGAGCTCCCCCCAAAAAATCCGCTCTCTCACTGAATTGTGCGCGCAGTGAGAATATTGCGGAAACGCGCTGTTTGTGAAGAATCGCTTCAATTTAAAGGGAAATCGAAACGGATGGATGTTTCGATACTTCGATATTCATGACAAACAGCATATCTGACACAAATTTTTTTTAAATTTTCCCCCAAATTCATCATTTTGGAAGGCATAGTGCCCTCAAAATCGTCTTCGCGTGAAAACACTTGGTGAACTTGAAGCAGATAGTTGAATCACCAAGAGCGAAAATTGGGTTAACTTTTAATCAGTGTCAGTTTTCACAGAGTTGTTCAATTTTCGCGCAAAAGAACCAGTGGGTTGAGGAGGAGGGGAGTAGATGCGGCGAATAGCTGACCATTATTAGTGACACTACTTATCAAAGCGTTGAGTGGCCGCGCGACGCATCCCTTTATGATTGAAGATGTTACGTGCCTCCAGAACATCATGCCTTATTTTTTACGCTTATGCAAATCTCATGTTGCCAAACGTGTAGGTAAAAAAATCCTGAGACATCTATTGTGTATTTTTAGAGAAATTCACCATTTAATGCTTAAATTTTTATGCCTCCTCATCGATGGACACCAAGGCCGGGGTTGCGTGAATTCTGACTGTGGATGGTTCTCATGCCTTTTGAAAAGCCGCCCTACGACAGGAAAATTCCTGAGTTTTTGAAAATGTGGAGAAAACCTAATTTAGTTAGTGTCTAGAAGACTGCCGCAATGTCCACTTAATTTGCCAGTTTTGGTTGTAAGTCGCGTGAGCGCATCCGAATTAGTATCATTATTATCGTCATTTCGTACTACGGCTGAAATTTCGACAAAATTTTCCGAAAAAGTACATTTGGTGATCATTTGCCGATAATCCGGACGCGTGTTATTATCGTTCTTAATTTAATTTGGTGTTAACGCAAAAAATGTTCTAAGGTATGCTCTCGTGTACCATGGTTCGTTGCCTTTTTAAATTGTATCCAAAATGAATCTCAACTGGGATAAACGCGTTTTTTGGAATGACCTGCTGAGTCAGGATGCAACTCGGAAATTTTGTTATTAAATTTTAGTGTTTTGTCATCATTATTCCTGCTTTTTTGTGTTTTTTTTGCGATTTTTGTTCTCCCACGTCGACGTTAATTTAAACTAGTGAATCTCGCGTGGCCTCATCCGCGTCTTTCGTGAAAAGCGATCATACCAATTTAATTATCCCGCTACAATTTCGTGAAAAACTGTGTTCGTTATGTTTCATTGAATTTAATGTTAACAGTCAAGAATCACGCATTTCCTCCGGACAATTCCGCAAAAACTCGCCGACCTATTATTGTTAATCTTATCGTAATTTCCTCTGTTTTTACCACAAGTTATTCCCTGAATGCATCCCACATTTGCATGGCTGAATTCACATCATTCTTCATTTACGTTTCATCGTTAATTTTTGCTAAAGTCTCACATACTCTTTATCCATTCAGCACTGATAAGAAACTTCTGCAGAGGTACGTGAACAATGATTAGAAAAGGTATCTAAACCGATAAAGTGTCACTCTCATTTACTGTTTTCATAGGTAGTTTTTCATGTTCTTTCTAAGCCTTCCCTTCCTTTCTACCTTCCTTCCTAGGCTACTTCTTTCAATGAAATTTAAAATTCTCTTTTCAGAAAATAAGTACAATTATTGGAAACTACAAATCGGAGCAAATTATTTTACACCTAGCTTGATGACTTTTACTCGTAAAACACCACGACGACTGACTGTGCGAGTACAGGTATCGCTTGGTCTCGACGTTCCAAAATGATGAATTTGGGGGAAAATTTAAAAAAATTTTGTGTCAGATATGCTGTTTGTCATGAATATCGAAGTATCGAAACATCCATCCGTTTCGATTTCCCTTTAAATTGAAGCGATTCTTCACAAACAGCGCGTTTCCGCAATATTCTCACTGCGCGCACAATTCAGTGAGAGAGCGGATTTTTTGGGGGGAGCTCTGACTCCCCGTAATTTTGACTTTCATGCAGTTTTCATAGATGTTTCTAATGTGAAATTTAATGCCCTTCAATTTTAGTCCTATTACTTTTCATGCTCAGATGTGCGGTTTCTGAGATAATAAGCATTTTATTAAAAAATCCGTGGATTTTTCCGGTCAATTTTCAGTTTTTGGGGAGTTTTGGGGTCAAATTTTGGGAGAATTTTGGCGAATTTTAGTTCATTCGATTCTCCTTGATCTCCTGAATACAATGAGCCCAAAAAACTCAAACATACAATTAGTTCCGGGTTCACCCTTTTTTCGCCCTTATTTGACTCGACTAGTTAGCGTATGCATGCTGCACGACGGGCAGGGAAGCGGGTAGTGGAGGAGAAGAAACCGGTTTGTGACATGATTAGCGTGACGCCCTCAGTGTGACATGCTACCCTTATGATTTTCCATCACCGTGTATGGTGTTTTTGCAAAGGACAAGAAGGATCCGAAAGAACTTTTTAATTTGATTGCAGGTAATTCACCTAGCAAATGCAAGTTTCCGAACTGGTTGACGGTCTCAGGGCACTGGCACACGCTGGATTACAAGCGGAGCTACTCCTTCCACCACCGTAACACGACGCTGCATATCAGCAACTCAACGAGCACAAGTGGAAAGAAGAGTGACGGAAGGACTGAACCCTCGAAGCCTTTTGCGGACCCTTCCTGGGCGAGCCTTTCGGACCACAACTCAAGGATTATTTGCACGGAGCTCAAGCAGGTCACTGCTGAAATCGCACATCTCGTAGCCCACGCAACAACCGGCTGGTTAGTTCTTACATTTATCATCCGCTGACTGACATATCAACTGTGAAAGTCGGCAATCACATAACTCGGTTTGCGACGTCGCAGACTTCCTGTCATACTTTATTTTTTAAACGGAAAATTACTCAACGGCAATGGGCCTGTTGCATGCAAGAGATACAGCCGTGCGAATAGACTTTTTAGAGGTTAAATGACACGAAAATTACGATGGTCACATTAAAAAAGTCTGAAATACACTCCTTACTGCGCAATTTGTGTTGTTAGGAACGCGCTTTTTCAAATTTCCCGCGTCTGGGGGCAGTTTTCTAACGGAAACAATTAACGGCAACTCGCGGCTATTTCCGGTCAACTAAAACTGACAACATAACCTAATAATCAGAGCTCGTGACATTGTGAAATGAAATGTAGAAGGATTACGTTGGATATTTAAAAGTTGATCGATTTGGTTACCGCATAAAGCGTATATGAACCACTGTAGGAGATCACGTTGGGTTTGTAAACAAACTGAAGGAAAAAATAACAACAACAACAACGACTCGGCATCTTCCGGAAATCACCGAGCCCGCCGTTTGCTCGTTTCCGGTGATTAGAAAACTGCCCCCAGACGCGGGAAATTTGAAAAAGCGCGTTCCTAACAACGCAAATTGCGCAGTAAGGAGTGTATTTCAGACTTTTTTAATGTGACCATCGTAATTTTCGTGTCATTTAACCTCTGAAAAGTCTATTTGCGCGGCTGTATCTCTTGCATGCAACAGGCCCATTCTTTAAAACTGCCGTGATTTTTCTTCTCTATGCGAAGAAAATTCTGCAAAAACTTCAAGAAATGACGTCAATTTGTTCTCCTTTAAAAAAATAACATAGAGGCGGAGATATTCAGACACCGCAAACGAGTTATGTGATTGCCGACTTACACCGTCGATATGTGCGTTTAATAGTAAACACACGATTTGGTTTACTATATTACCTGAAATCTTAGGTTGATGCGGAGGGGGGGGGGGGGTGGACCTTCGTAACAGGGCAGGTTAAGGTCCTCTGAGAGATAGTCACGTTACTGCGACATTACGTCCTCGAGTATAATATCACATACACTGGTGTGTGAATTTACGCGCAGAGATGCGTTTGTTCGAGTGCCTCTCACCGGGCGCGCGTAAAAAGGTGTTCCAGTTTTAGGTGGAACATAAAAGGAGCTTGGAAAAATAAGATTGAATCTGGAACGTCTTGTCAATTCGTGCTGAAAATATGAAAACCCTCGCAAATGCATACCTATTTACTTACAAAATTCTTAGAACAAATTAAATTGGTACTGTGAAGTGCGACACTTTGACCAAACTGCGAGTTAGTCCAGGCAAATAAGTGAAAGAGCCTGCAAAAATCCCGGGTAGAAATGTTTTCGATTATTCCCATGTAATTTTCGACGCTGAATCCGAATTTCAGCTCTGCATCAAAAAATTCGGACCGGAAAGTTGCCAAATTTGGCAAAAATGGCCTAAAATTGGCATTTTTCCGGATTATGGCCTGTAACTTGCCAAAAATTGATCTGACAATAAAATTAGTTATTTTTAAAAATAAAGCTCGTTAAATTTCCCATAAAAAAGTTCCTATGCATTTTTTTGCTCAGGACAAAATCAAGCGCGCTGGCAGGCACCGAGCTTTGAAAAATGAGCGAAAATTGCGTTTTTCGCTGCTTTTGCCCAATGTCTCCTTTTTCAATCGTCTGACGAGTAATTTCTGGACAAATTAAGTGAAGATGAAAAAATTTACACTAAGTGAAATGAATTTATGTAAATTTTAAGGAACCCAACACATTACAGTGTGCGCAGTTTTCGCTCATTTTTCAAAGTTCGGAGACCGCCAGCGCACTTGATTTTGTATTGAGCAAAAAATGCAAAGGAACTTGTTTATAGGAAATATAACGAGCTTTATTTTTGAAAATAACTAATTTTATCGTCAGATCAATTTTTGGCAAGTTACAGGCCATAATCCGGAAAAAAATGCCGATTTTATGCCATTTTTGCCAAATTTGGTAACCTCCGGTCCGAATTTTTTGGCGCAAAGTTGAAATTCGGATTCAGCGTCAAAAATTACGTAGGAACCAATGAAAACATTACTACCCGAGATTTTTGCAGGCTATGGCCCCTTTTTGGCTTATTTGCCTGGACTAAGTAGGTACAGACTGATTGAGAAGTAAAAAAAACAAAGTGTCCCAGCGCAACTTGAAAACTTTGATAAAAAAAATCATTTTTTTTTTTTTTTTTTTTTTTTTTTTTTTTTTTTTTTAATAAATAATTGTAAGAGATCATTTCGTAACATCGAATCATACGTAACAGGCTGTCATCTGTATCTTCTTTCTTCTCCCTTCATGCTGCAAACTCACAAGTCCTCTATAAATTTTCATTTCTGGTATCAGAGTTCTGATACCGGGCCGATTTTCATGATTTTTGCGACTATCGACGGGTGATTGTCTTTAGATGAGCCCGATCTAAGGTGAGTTCGGGTAACTGGGCAAGAGTTCAGAAAAAATGTCAAAATTTCAACTTTATGGGTTTTCCCCCATCAGTAAATTGACAGTAGTGGCTACTTTTTTTCTTCTTTTTTAGTAAATATAACACCTAGTCTAAGCGTAAGATGAGTCAAAAGTCGAATTGCATCCCTCAATTTTTTCCCACAAATTTTAAAAAAATGCCCTGTCTTTTTGACCCAGTTATCCACGTCGTGGGGCAACTGGACTACCTCCTCCCCCTCCCTTAATTCTTGAGGGGGCATTATTTTTAATTCTCATTGGCGAGATGGTGATGTCCTCCTCATGAAGGTTTAAGAAAATTTCATTCAAATTTACCTATATAAAAATGTTAAAGTGGTTAAAAATGATGTTACAGTTAGCGGCAAAAAACCCTTAAACCTGAGAATTAAATAACTGTAAAAAAGAATTGTTTCCTTCTACATCAATGCTTAGAGCTTTCAGTACTAACACTCAAAAAGTGTTATATTTCAGGACACTTTTTGGCCAGTTTCAATGAGGTTAAGGCTGATGCATTTTTAAAAATAAGTAAAAAAAACTTACCTGAGCCGCAAGGCTGATCACGGTAAAGTAAAGCGCCATGGAATGAAATAAAAACTTTTAATAAAGATTTGAACGGGGTAGGTAGCACCTACTCAGCTACCTTGGAGTGGGATATGAGGCTCTTTCCGGGACAACTTCCGGCGTTGTTTTGAAAAAAAGCTACTCAATTCTCAGCACTTCAACTCTCATCGAAAAGTTTCATTTTTGACGTTATGTTTACATATTCTAGATGGCTTACCTCATGATGAAGGTATATAAACTATGAAAACAATTCTAGCACTAATAGGGTAGAAGTATAGAGGGTATGGCCTAGTTACCTGACCTCGCCTTATTTCTTATTCGTCAATTTTCAACTTTCAAATAATGCACAGATGCCATACTGAAACTGCTTAAAATTAAACCGGGGGGGGGGGGGAGGGCTATTTTTGGAAAATTTTCTGGGGGAGACCCCCATGCTCTAGGGGTATCCCCCAGACCCCCCCTCCCACTCACTCTGGCTCCACCGCTGTGCCAATCGCCAGTGCGCCGTTTCCAAATTCCAGATTGGTTGAGATGAAATAAAAAAAAGGAGAAGGGACATTATGTTTGGCATATTCATCCTTGTCGGTATGCTCACTAAATGGTGAAAATTCTATAAAATGTGAAAAAATTACGGAGATGAGCGTGAAACAGGGTGCTCCCGGGCGCAGCTGAGGGACGCTGGCCCGAGGCCGATGCGCGGACCCTGTCGCGTCAACTTTGAAAAAGCCCAACTCCGAAACTGATCTTTTCCCTGACACGTTCTTTAGCTCCTTTTAAAGAAAAAAAACAAGGTCTATCTGTTGGGCACATATTCATAACATTTCGTGCGACTCCTCACGTCGAAAAATTGAAAAATCCAAAATTGAATTTTTTCAAAAAATTCAATGAGCCTTAACTTTGCCAAAAATTAACCGATTGTGAATTTCTTACACTCGATGTAGAATGGTCTTTTTATGCTCATTCATTTACAAAAAATCCAATTCAATATCCGCTACCGTTCAAAAGTTATGCCCAAAAGTTGATTTTCCTTTGACCCCCGCCCCCCTCTCCCCGAGGGGCTGGATCAAAAACTCCGCCATTTTTGAACTTCTACATCCTTTCTTTACAAAAGGTGAAGGTATGACAAGATTCCGTCCTGGGCCCAATTCTTATGGGAGATGCATATACCTCTTCCCAAGAATATCGTTGCTTTCAATCATGGAATTGGCGCTGGGGACGTTTATGAATGCTAAATTACCCTCAATCATCACGCAAGCCTCCGGAGCTCCACGGCAGCGGCGCTCGGGCGATCACGGGGGTTGAGCATCGTCGGGTGTAGTTGGTACTTAGATGGGAGGCCGTTCGGGAATATGACTGCGACGGCGGCGCGGCGCAGAGCTAACGCGTGGTGGTTTGAAATCACTCACACACCTACACACCATACCCCGGCAATAAATCAAATTAATTTTCGTATGCAGCCCTTATTTTTTTCTTCTATGGCTCTGTTACTATCCATTGCTCAAAATTACCCGGAAGAAATTCCCAGGGGAGCCATTTCTCCTGCCCAAAATTACCTGGGTGGAATGCCCAGCAGCAAGTTTTAGCAGGGATGGTAACATTGCCGTTGAACATAGCCGAAACGTTGCCTGGCAATTTTGCGACCCGTGAGACGGAATTCAGTTTGCCACAACATTGCTGGCACGTTGCCAGGAAACATTTCCGGATAATCGGTATTGTTGCCGCAATGTTGGTGCAACGTTGCTTTGCCGGCCGGGCAGAATGGTGTCATTATCCATAAAACAACACGCTGTGTATCTACCATTGATACAAGTTATATATGTTCCCAACAGCTGGAAAGGGCACACCTGGGCACCAGAAGCGCCCAACAGAGAAATAAGGCCCAAAAGAGACCTTATTGGGTCATTTTCCATTTATGTACATGTATAAAATTTGCCACTCAAACGGAGCAACTTGAGGAGTGAGTTTGCAGAAGTAAACTTCGCGACAAGTCAGTTGCTGACTGGCCATGGCTCTTTTGCGGCTTATCTGCATCGCTTTAAGATCAACGATTCTGATCAATGCACTCAATGCAGCCAACGTGATTCGGCGGAACACCCGATGTACAACTGTGGCAGATGGGTTGCGGAAAGGTGGGAACTTGAGGGGGTCATTGGTCCCATCCCGCCCCCAGAAGAGGTAATGCGTGTGCTACTGGAGAACAACGGAAATTGGCTGGCGTTTGAGCGGTTCGCGGCGCGTGTTTATGTCAAGCAAACGCGAAGATGGATAACGAGATGGATAATGGATAACGGATGCCTCTTGTGGGTCTGAAACCCTCGGGTCTCTGGCCCTGTTTACCGCAGGCTATCCAATTGGGGATATCGGGTTCGACGCACCCGCGGAGCTGAGTCATGTGTAGGCTGCCCCCTTCTGGAGCCGCATAAGATCGGGTGCCTCGAGGGTTGAGCGAGACGTAACTGGTCCGCCCTCCCTGCCCTCCAGTCCTCGGCTCCAGAGCCCTGCCGTGGGGTTGTCGCAGGGGTTGTCGCAAGCTGGGCCTCGGCTCTCCTCCTACGCCCTTGACTCCGGGTACAATGATGGCTTCGGCAGATCGGTCCCGGGGGATGGGCGGACCCTCCCCCAAGTGGGGGGCCTGAGGGGCGCCGGGGTCGGGGACTGCCGTTCGATAAGAGTGCCTTAGGGACGTCCGACGGGAGGATAGAGCGTCCGATGGGCCACACTTGCACGGGGTGTGGCCGTGGCCTGGAGGGGTCGTTTAGTGGGTACGGAACACAGCGGCGTGCTCTACCCCCACATAACCGGGTTTTCCCATCTCACAGCGGTCGGGTCGCTTCGGCGGCTCTTCACCAGCTGATGGTCGCTACCGTCCCGGTATTCGGTGGGCCCCTTTCATGAGGGGCGTTTTGGCGACCCTCATGATGGGGGCACTGTAGCGAATTTTTCCCCTCATCACAAAAAAAGAGAAGAAAAAAAAAAAAGAGAGAGAGTAACTCACAACATACTTCCTTTCAACTAGTGAGAGATTTATGAACAAGTAAAAATAAAATATTCTGAAATACCTCCGGTATTGTTTCTGATCCCACGCGTGACTCACCTTATGTCTGAGGTGTGTAGGCACCTATAAGGTACTCGGTGCACCTTGCATCGGAAGTAATTATTAAAACTAGATAATGTTAAAAGTTGCTTCTACAAATGGACGTATTTCTACCAAACAGACCTATGTGGAGGTGAGAAATATGGGGTGTGCTCGTTAGTTCTCTGGCCGTAAGAGTGAATGGGAATAATAAAGCGCCGGTGACGTCAGCGGCAATGATAGTGCGCACTCGAGCGAGGGGGAGATCGTCGTCGGGACGCTTTAACTCGTGAGCCCTGTCCACAACGCTCTCATGCCATGCCCGCGGCTCATGAATCTCGCATTCAGTCGGCACATAGGTCTGTTTGATAGAATGTAAAATCCCGCTTTTCCAATTCTTCAAAAGGAATCATGCCCACTTTTACATTGCTTCTCATGCAGCTTCGACGAGCACACCCCATATTCCTCACCTTCACATAGGTCTGTTTGGTAGAAATGCGTCCAAATGGTACTAAGAAATAAAGAAATACCTACGACCGCAATAAAATTTCGGCGGGAACGGATAATGAAAACTGCGCAGTTCAATAAATTTATCATGCTGAACTTGAAACGCGATGGATATTTACTTGCGAGCATGCAACCAACAATGCTCCTTGCTTTCTTGTCATCCGATAATTTCGGTTTGTAGTTGGAGGTTTTCCCATTGACTCCGCTTGGAGCTGCTAACGCAGTACGAGCCACATTCCTGTCACTACCACTTTGATTATTTTCGAGAAAGTTCCAGAACGCCGTCCTGCAAAATCTTCCAAAAATCCAAGCATACTTTAGCTCCCGAAAGGACACACCAAAGGCTTCGATTTAATTGCGCATCGCCTGGAGAAAGTTAGAGAGAGTTCGGACAATATCATTTTCAAATTAATTTCGTTCGAGAAAGATAGGTGTTGTCAGTCATGACGCCTTACGAAAGTCCGAGAAAATTCTATGAAGTTCTGGAGTGGATTAATGAGGGTCATCGTTTCACTGACTGTCACCTGAGTTATGAAAATTCGAAAGAGTTCCAGAAAATTCCAGAAGAAGTTATACTCGTCGACATGAGACATCCTCCTTAGGTTTGGAAGAACGAAAGAGGAGCCTCCCTGGTACCGACTGCACTGCTCGTTGATAGTCTTCGCGCCGCCGCGCTTATCATCGCGGCGGGAGACGCGACTAGACGTGTCGTAAACAGCTCCCATTAAATAGTAATTTTCATTGTGTTAAATGCAAACATCAATTTTAACATAGTAACTACGTATAAATAAACTTTCAGTGAACCCATTTTTGTTGTAATCAGTGCTTCAGTGCTTGTGTGTGTCCAGAAAACTGGGAAATACAAATCACACAAAGCCTGCGCTCCATCAAAGGAATTCTAAAAATCTAAAGAATTCAATCGCTCTTGCACTGATATGTCTCTTTATCACTCACCGCGCGGCACAAAGCGTAGCTCACGGATAAAGTCGCCTAATGTTGTGGTACCCACATCAAATTCCAGCCGTTCCCTTGTTGCCACACGGACCATCGGCTCAGTTACTAAGCCCGATTCCATGATAGATTCAGACCATCGATTACTACGGTCCACGTCCAAAAAACTGTTGGCTAACTGCACTCCCAATATTTCACCAACTGTAACACCTGAAATGTCAACATCGCAGACCAAGAAAGCATCACCACATACCCTGATAAAAATGGCTAAGAATAACACACTAGCAGGCGATGAGGCGAAGAGAAAAGGGAGAAAAGCGACAACAACAACACCTGATAACTCAACGACCTCTGGCGACCAGAATAGGAAGAAAACCTTCAATAAGAAAATGTCAACAAATTCGGACACATCATCTATCGTCCGTCACGAGGAAGCTCCTTCAAACAACAGGATACCACAGGTGAAACGGAAATCGGATGAACAACCTTCACACGATGACATGGAAATTTTCCGATTTGAACCGGAGAAAGGTGACCGCATATGTGAACTAACATGTCAACGTGACGCATTGATCAAAGAAATTACCGACATCAAAAATGAAAATAGTGCTCTGTCAAATTCAAATTTAAAAATGAGGAAAGAGATTGAGTATTTAAACAATGAAATTGTAAAGTTAAAAAGCGATCTGAGAAGTAAAGAATGTGTTGAAGAGCTTCATTGTCAACGTGATGCCCTAATCAAAGAAATAGCCGATATAAAAAAAGCAAACAATTCTCTGTCAAACACAAATTTAATTTTAAGCAATAAGTCCGAATCTTTAAATGAAAATGTTGTAAAACTGAATAAAATGTTAAATGATAAATCAAAAGAGATAGAATCCCAATTAGCTGAAATAAAGTTAAGTAATATAAAAATCCAAAAACTAATTAGGGACAATAAGAAACTAACTGATCAGCTATTGTCACATGAAAACACTGATGACATCCTACTATCAAAATCTAATACCAATATAAGGCCAAAAAATAATCCTGCCAGTCTATCAGCTGAAATTTTGAGGGAGAAGTTTAATCACTCTTTTATTCCAGATCCCCTACAAAATAGTACTAAAAGAAACTTATTATTACTCAGTGCTTCACATGGTCGAGGTTTGATCTTTTATTCTCAAAGATATTTTAGGTAGTAATAGCAATTTTAATATAATATCTATTTTCAAACCAAATGCAATGATCGAACATGTAATTGAAAATCTAGAAGATCTAACTAAAAATTTCACTGAGGAAGATATTGTAGTTATCATTGGTGGTTCTAACAACTTTAATTCTCACAGCCGATGGAATGTCAACCGGTGCTATCAAAAATTGAATGACATAATTGAGCGTGTTAAAAAACCAAAAATTTTTATTCATGAAGTACTACCTAGATACGACCTACCACCAAACATGTATAATCAATTTTGTCAATTCGGAGGTGCTATGAACAATATGTTTTCGAGGATAGCCTCAAATACCAATAATGTTCAAATACTTCCGAACAAAGTAGTTGACAGAGTCCATTTTACTAACCATGGATTACACCTAAATAGATGGGGGAAAAAGTTGTTCGTAAATGCAATCATGACATCTCTTATTTATTATCATGATATCTAACTAGTTGATACTGACGTGGCCAACTTAAGCTGGCCGAATATTTCAAATAAGATGGCTAAAACTAATTCCATACATCACTCTGCGAAATTTTCGAATAACTGTCCACCCATAATAAGCGCTCAACCACAATTTAGAGCATGTAACCAAGGTGGAGTCTCGCTCAATTGTATTAATCTCAATATTCGAAGTATTATGAACAACATCATGAGCTCAATGTTGAACTCAGTAAGATAGGTAGGGTGGATTGTCTATGCATGACTGAGCTTTGGTTTCAGAATAATAAACCTCTTCCTCTTCAAAAACTTGTTTGTGCAGACTTTCTTTCTAGGAGCGAGTCTAGAGGGGGTGGTACAGCTATTTACTTAAGAAATGGTATCTCTTTCTCTGTAACTCAAGAACTTAAGGATTTGGCTATCGAGGGAATTTTTGAAATTAGTGCTGTACTTATCAAACAAATCGATGAATTTATGCTCAGGAAACCACTAGCAGTCATTTCCATCTATAGACCCTCAAACCCTCTGAATAATACTCATGATAAGCTAGAGATCTTTTTCAACAAAATTGAAATTTTACTTGACTGGCTTTCTAATAAGCAATGTAGCTTTATAATGGCAGGTGATTTTAACCTAGCCTTTTTAAATCCTACTGACCCCAACGTAGTCAGATTCGACAACCTACTTAAGTCTATCAATAGTTCCCGTGTTTTTTTGTCAGAGCCCACTCGTATTACCAAAAAATCTAAAACTCTTCCAGATAACTGTATTACAAATATAGATTATAGTGTTGCATTAAATTGGGACCCTGGCCTCTCAGATCATGCTGGCCAAAGAATATGTCTGGATCTATGTAACCATAAGTACAGCTTAAACAAAAAACGACTTGTAGCGAGAAGAAACTTCTCCCAAAGTAATAGATGTAATCTGTCAGCTAACATTAGCTACTACTGCTCTAACAAACCTAATACTATGAATGAACAGGTCTCAGTTGAATTCCAGAAATTTAATGATGATATTTGTAATCTAGTCAATGTCTGCTGCCCTCTTATAAAAGTCAAATCTAACTCCAATAACCTCTCCCTAATGCATAATACTAACCTAATGGAAATGAGTGAAGAAAAGAAACACTTCCATTTACTGCATAAATTAACAGGAGAAAAATCACTTAAAAGAGCCTGCAATAGGGCTAGTAAGAATCTCAAAAAAGCCATTTATGCAGAAAAAAAAGACTGTATGACAATAAAATCCACCAATCTAGCAATAAATCCAAGACTGCATGGTCCATCATAAAATCTGAAACTGAATCGATCTCAAATCCCCTTATTGAACAGATAATTTACAATAATGAAGTGATCAAAGACCCAACTCAAATTGCCAATGCATTTAATGATTATTTCACTTCCATATCAACCAATTATCAGGTTCATCCTAACGATGATGATGCAATGAAACTTTTACAAAAAAATGTCATCCCTCCCAATTCTAAATTTTCCTTTCAAACCATCGACTTGCAACAACTTGAAAGAGTGATCAATGAGCTAAATTTGTCTAAATTTGATAATAATGATAGCATTCCATCTTTTGTATTCAAAGATTACTTTTCTATAATTGGTCCTCAATTGCTTAAACTTATCAATAAGTGTATAGCCTGCAATACTTATCCTGACTTCTTAAAAATTGCAACTGTCTCCCCAATCTACAAAAAAAAAGGTGACAAAAAATCTCCTGCTAACTATCGTCCAATATCTGTATTACCAACTCTGTCTAAAATTGTTGAAAAAGTATTGTATAACCAACTAGTAAGGTTTTTTGAGCAAGGGCAGTTTTTACATTGTAATCAATTCGGATTCCGTAGAAAAAAGTCGACCATTCAAGCCATTCATAAGTTAACGGAATGCATTTACAAAGCACTTGATCAGGGGATCCCGGTTGCCAGTCTACACTTCGATTTTGCAAAGGCATTTGACCTCATTAACCATAAACTACTGCTTAAAAAACTTAGTTACTATCTTCACTCCAGCGCCGTCGACCTTATAGCATCATACTTAAGAAATAGAAAACAGAGAGTGAAAATTGACTCAGCTTTTGGTCCCGTCCTATCAATCGTGTATGGGCTGTCAGCTGGTGTTCCCCAAGGATCTATCCTTGGACCTTTATTATTTATTATTTTTGTTAATGACATGCCTGGTGCGGTGGAATTCCTCACATACTTATTTGCTGACGATACAACATCCATTATATCTGGCCCAAATCTTGATAATGACTGTGCTGCGGCTGAGCACGAGGTGTCATCTTGGTGCGCTGTTAATGGACTTATGATTAATCAAGAGAAAACTCAGAGAATTGATTATAAGACTTCCCACCAAAAAAGAAGTCAAACTAATGATGACAGGAGCAGTAAATCTGAAGCTCTTACCCAGGTTAACTCATTGGGTATTATAATAGATGAAACCCTTAACTGGTCACCACATGTACTGAAAGTCACTTCTAAAATTAATTCTATGAAATGGGCACTCAGAAACTTGTCTAAAGTTTTATCTCTGCCATCGTGTTTAATGTACTATCATGCTAACATAATCTCACATTTAAGGTATGGCCTAGTTTTGTGGGGTCTCAACCACTGCTCAGGGCAATTATTTATTGAACAGAAAAAATGTCTAAGACTGATATTTAACAAACCATTTAATTCCCACTGTAAACCCTTATTCATAAAGTACCAACTTTTAACTCTTCCATCTATTTTTATTCTAGACAGCCTAAAATTTGCCATCGACACCGGCCTGATTCGTAAGGACATGATAAAGAACATGAGAAACCCTTTCATCAATTATGAAATTGTTCGCCTGAAGGTTGCTGAACAGTCTGTGTCTCATACTGCCATCAGACTGTTCAACAACCTTCCCTTGAACCTGAGAAAAGCTCTTCTGAAATGGGAAGTAAGAGAGTTCATGGCTGGTCTAAAAGCCTTACTAGTTGGCAAGGCTTTTTATTCCTTAAATGATTTTTTTAATAATATTTAACTGTAATTTACTATACCTTTTATTTTATTTTGTAAAATTTTGTAATATTCTTAATGCTTCCCTGTGTTCTTACGTACCTATATTATATTAATGTGTAATATTTAGGGGGGCTGGGTTGACAAGTATTATAGCCACAACGTGTGGCATTTATGTACACGAATTATAAATAAAATAAATAAATAAAAATAGTCAAAAGAAGGATGGAAAGGAACCACTGGCCGTGGCTGCGTAGTGTTCTAGAGGCCGATGAGCGCGGCGCGATACGTGGTGCGGCGGGGATTCTACCCAGAAGCCGGAGGGGGACGGGCGTCGCAGCGCCTGGAGGGGGAGGGAGGCTGCCACCGGGAGCGGTGACTGGTCGGTGGGTCTGGCATGAATTTTCGGCGATTTTTAGGCGCGCTTAGAGCTGTAATATAATGATGTGGGTTGAAGTTCTGGCGTACGTCACACCTTGTAACTCTTGGCAGCAGAATCCGAATTGAAGGACTCCCTTGGTCGCTCAAATTTTTGGGGTTCGGATGAACTGACGTTTACATAGGTACAGCCCAAAAATTGTTCGGACCCCATTCAGTATATTTCCCCACGGGCCAGAGACTGCGCTTCAATTTCAATCGCAAGAGATATGTAAATAAAAATTAGCATTGTAAAAATAGGCATTCCTCCTTTTATGTCGTCTTTAGGTACTTTATCACGCAATTATATTAGTATAGATGCAAGATAGGATTTGAGAGAACATACTTATCTATTCAAGATAAATGTAGATTTGATACTTGTTTTAATGTACCTACATACAGGGTGTACCAAAAGTCCGTCCCACCCCTGCTAACTTTTGAACGAATTGAGCTAGGGTAATGAAACTTTGAGAATGTCCCTTTCTCATAGGGGACCATCTTTTGGGGGGGGGGGGGTCAAAATTTTGGTTCCCCCTTAGGGGGGGCGCGGGGGGCCCCCAACTTTTTTTTCTTCAAATGGCAACCCCTATCTTGTGATACCTCATTCAAAAGAGCATAAAAAACTAAGAATTTTGGCCCAAACCGCAGATCAATATCTTAATTTTTGACCGAGTTATGATTTTTTGAAAATAGGTCAAATTTGACCTTTGACCTATCATAACTCGGTCAAAAATTAAGATACTGATCTGCGGTTTGCGCCAAAATTCTTAGTTTTTTATGCTCTTTCGAATGAGGTATCACAAGATAGGGGTTGCCATTTGAAAAAAAAAAGTTGGGGGCCCCCGCGCCCCCCCTGAGGGGGAACCAAAATTTTGACCCCCCCCCAAAAGATGGTCCCCTTTGAGATAGGGACATTCTCAAAGTTTCATTACCCTAGCTCAATTCGTTCAAAAGTTAGCAGGGGTGGGACGGACTTTTGGTACACCCTGTATAACTGCGCTAGCGCGTATTCATTATATGGGCTTTTTTTTTCAAGACGGGATTTTTTCCTCTGTTTCAGTCAAAGTGGTTTCGTTTGTTTGACGTTTTACAAACGAGACGATCATGTCATCGAAGTTCAAACAGGTAGGCTCTCCGACAGAATATTTAAATACCTAACCTAAGTGTCTAAATTGTGCGACAGAACTTTTTCAGTCTTATTATTTATCAATTAGCTTAACGCTGTACATTTTACATTCCTACTTTTCCGTGGTAAAACTGATCATTTAAAAAGGTCGGCTCCACGGCTAGCCAGGGGGTTTCGCCCTGCTGCACCCCATTACTCGCTCTGCGAGTGCGAGCCACGCTCCTTTTACTAATAATTCAAGTAAATTAGAGTTAGCTTCACAGACAACTGCCACTCGTCGCTTTACGACCTTTGACTCATCTCGTTCCTACCACTCTTCTCAAAAGTCCGAGAAAGTTCTCGAAATTTCCGGAGAGGGCGCAGTGAGGGTCGCAATTTACCTGCTAGCGCATCACTAGAAGAAAATTTGAGAAAGTTCAATAAAATTCTGGAAAAACGGTTGTCAGTCATCTTGTGACACCATTTGAAAGCCCAGAAAAAAATTTCCTATTAGGTACATGAAGTCGTATACGCTGGGAGTGCTTTACTCGCTTTCAGTTTAAAATTCGAACTACTGAATCAAGAGAGCGATGTCTCATCCTTTCCAGACGCCCAAACTGGCATCAAAATGGAACGTCCGTCGGAGTGGGGGGGGGGGGGGATTACGTTTCAATATCCCGCAGATTGTTGCCCCATGAAATAAGCTGGTATTTGTAAAAAAATTTACAGCATGGGGCAATGAAACAATGCGTGGGGCAGTGAAAAAATGTCTTTGCATTCCCCCACATGGCGGGTGCCGTGATAGCGAAGAGAGCAGTAATTGTCAAATTTTTGAAATCGAGTTTCCTTCAAAATTCGTCTAAACTTTTATAGATGAAATCGCAAAGGCAGCTGAAACAGCAAAACTCATCTCAATTATATCAAAACGAATATACCTACATATGAGAGGCCGTAATTGCGCAAAAAATGGTAGTTTTAGGAAAGACAGCAGTAAAGGACAATATTCCTCCAGAGAGCCAATGAAAATAGTGGTTTCAAGTAAAGAGCTGCCCTCGTCTGTGATTTTCTAACCTAAAAATGTGTTTGATGTAGAGTACCTTTATAGACAGAGTATGGCCATTTCTGTTCCGGTTTTTCATTGGTCGCGAGCGAATAGGCTGACACGATGCTCTTAGGGCCGTAAATAAACAAAGAAGATGGCCGTTATCAGCAAGCAAGATTGAGGTTATGCACATCTTACATCCTCCTGTGATAAAGATGAAAGGCAATTTAACAATGTTTTCATGTGTTTTTCGTGTGCTGTTCGTAGATATGTTCGTTTAAATTGTTACTGCCGCATAATTGAAATTTTTGTCAAATTTAGCTTCTCATCAATGTTACGGTGAGCCGCCATCTTGTTTGTTTATTTACGGCCCTAAGAGCATCATGAAGCCAGGGACGAGTTCTATAGGACGCCGTTCTGTTGTGAGCGGGTGATTGCAGCGCATTCTCGCGTAGGATCCTAGTCAACTCAGAGGATCCTTCCCCCCGAACCTCGACTCATCCATCGCCCGCTCCAAAAGTGAGGTTAAGCCGGAGATTGAAAAATAACACATAAGGCGGCTGAATTCTTGAAAAATAAGTATATTTTTGGCGTTTTTCGACCCCTTTCGACAAGGAAGGGCTCGCCGCATGTAACAGTATGGTGAAAAATTCGATTTTTTGCAGTTATACGCGATCCTACGGATTTTAATGAAGTCCAACAACCAACGAACTACACCTCTAGAATGGCCGCGAGATAGCAAACCTGCGGTACGCGCAAGGGCCGGTTTTTGAAGGCAGGAGGGGGGTGGGAGCCCAAGTATAGCTAACCTCAATCTCCATTTCTGCTGCGTCTTGCCCATATGGATTACATGTGAAAATTTCAACCTATGTAAACTTTCATTTTTTTTGAGGTTTGCTTTCAAAGTTCCTATTTTTTGAGTTAAGAAAACCTTTGGAGGTGCGATTATTATGCAATCTTTTCATTGCTATCACTTTATTCAACAATATTCGGCAAAATGTGGGCAGCGTCTGACATGGGTTTAGATGGCAGCCTGCTGTGTGAGCCCAAGTAAACCTAACCTATATCAACTTCAAAACGTTCCGGGTCTCTAACACTGGTCGGCCATTCTAGAGGTGTAGTTCGTTGCCAACAACTGATAACAGCAGTGAGTTGCGAGGATCCTACGCGAGATAGCAGCACTAGTACCTACTCACGAATTTTTACATGGACTCTTACGGGAGTCCAGGGTCCTATAGAACTGGTCCCTGATGAAGCCTAAAAACTCGTTGACCAATCAAAAAGCGGAACAGTTTTCCTGTAGTAAAAAGATACGAATGGCCATACTCTGTCTATAAAGGTACTCTAGTTTGATGTGTGTCCAAAACTCAACCACGAAAGCATGATACGAAAACACGAAACCAAGATAGCACTTACGGCTGTCTTGCCACTTATATATGTCAGGCTATATAGCCTGACATGAAAATGAATAATATCACGTTTATGCACTTGAAACGAAATCGGTCGATTTATGATCATCCAAACGATTTCTAAGAGCCTTTCGGATGGTTAGGGGCAATTTGACAAAAACGGGGGCTTCTGTCAATAGGTAACATTTTCCGGTCAGAAGCTTCTGAGCCCGTTTTCGCCAAACTTCATTTTGCACTTACGGCTCTCTTCGCACGGCAGAATGATTGTTGAGCTTCAGAAGTCCGCGGGCGGATGTCTTTTGATCAACAACACCGAGTCAACTTTCATCGAGAAGTATGGCATGTATCCCATTTATTATCCATTACTTTTAATAGTCAAAAGTCGCATCGTTAGGTACCTGCTTAAAACGACCATGTTGATACCATAAACCGTTTTAGTGATGACGTAATGTTTCGAGATATATTGCGATTTTAGGCCTGGTCATGGACCAAGAGAATAAGTAAGGACTCCCAACTCCCTATTGAAACCTGTGTTAAAAACCGTTACCGCGCGCTTGCAGCGAACCTGGCAGAGGGTGCGGTGAATTAACGCTACAATGGTCCACGATCGTACCTCTAGAGGCATCTTGGAATTTTTTGATGACTTGATGACGTAGGTGGGTACAGCGTGAATGGGACGTCGCTGTACCCACCTACGTCATCAAGTCATCAAAATATTCCAAGATGCCCGAAATGCAAACACCTCCTTTTTTTTCTCTATGCCTCTAGAGTATGTTATTCCATGCAATGTTCTTTGTTTATCTACGATTTATTTATTTGTTTAGATACTTTAATACACTTTACTTTCGCAAACTAATGAAATAGTATAGATACATACCTTCTGCAGAGGTCAATGCGAAAGACTTTGATTTGAAGTATCTTATCAAAACACGAGCAAAGATGATTCAGTCAACCTCTGACGCAGAATCAAAGAGACTTGCTAATAATCAAATTAAAGGTAATGCTTGAAGTCAAGTATCTTTGATTTTGTGACACTCAGTTGATTTTTATCAGTACAACACTGTTTCTCACTAAAAAGATTTCACTTAACAGAGAAGCGCCTTCGGCTAAAAGTACAATCCTGATTCCTGCTGCACACTACATACACACTTCCTTTGGCTTTCTCAACAGCAGTTGCTGCTGAGTAAAACGGTCAGAAAAAAACACTTCACATTATTACCAGTTTATGTACCCGAAGACTGACGAAGATTGAAATGAAAATGGGAAACTTTTCACACTAAACTCTTCAAAACTGCAGGGCGACCACGAGGATACGAGGATCTAGAAACTTCTATGAGCACTACTCAGAGTTAAGAAATTTCATGAAAGATTATAAAAAGAAATTTCATTTAACACGCAGAATTCAGGATTAAACCCTTGAAACTTATGAATCTCCTTAAGTTCATTTATGGGCACGTGGTAAACTGTGAAAGGGAACTTTAGAAATGCCCAGAAAGTTGAGTAAAACAGCAAAAACATAATTTTGAATTTTTTATCTTAAATTTTGGTTGAACACACAGCCGTACCGGTTGAACACCAAAATAAATTTTACGGATAAAGTAAGACGTTAGCTTTCATATTTGGAGCAAAACAAATTTCTTGACTATAAAGAATCCTAGTACCCCCTAATAGTATATCGTTCTTTTTTGGTACAAAAGGGAGGGATCTTGAACTATCTTTGAAACAATTTAAATGATTTTTTCATTTGTCTCTGATTTTTTCAGAAAGTAACAGTTTGAAATTTGAGGTTAGGGTCCCCGGTCCCCCTCCCCATGATGAGCCAGAACTGCCAGAAGAGAAAGAGTAAGAGAAGACCAGAAGAGAAGAGCTGAGAGAAGACCGCGCTCCAACTGGTCTAATTGACGAATATTATTCTCTTTGAAAATAAAAACAAATTCTGTTAGAAAAAATAAGCATTTTTGACATTTTGTCGGTCGAAAGAAATTTCATTGGGAAAAAAGAAATTTCATGAAATTTCTTTTAGCAACTCTGGCACTACTGAGTGATGAGCCTAAATAGGTGGTGCATGGAAATGTAAACAGGAGGACCCAATCGTCGGTTTAGTTCACTACACCCTCTGCCAGGGAGCGCTGATGTCAGCGCTAACCGGAGTTGGGGGTCCTTATTTATTCTCTTGGTCCATGGCCTGGTGCCCTAACCGGGATTTGGTCGATTCGATATACATGGGATTTCCTGTAAGCAGGAACGGAAAGTCAATTTTCAAACGGTGATTCTGGATAGTTTAAGACCGTTTCTGCCGGATTTTTTTGCGATTATATTCCTTTATATCCTTAAATTTATGTTTCTGCCCGGTGAATCCTCAATATAGCATCGGATAAATTAATTATACCCTTTTGGTCGATGTAAGACTCGAAAGTGAGGTTATGTTACCTCTTTGTTTACATTCTAATTTTGGACTCTGTTCATCACTTATTTATGAAAAAAACTATTCTGCGCGTCTCTTACGTTGGTTTTTCTCTTAAATTCTATCTGTAATGACAAAACCTAAACATCCGCAAGAGTTCCTAGAGTTATTCATCCTAGTTGAATATTAGACACCAATATTTGTTTTCTCCTTCCTAAAGTGTTGCGCTTCATTCGTTCCAGCCATGAATCACTCAGTTTTGTTTCATATGATCCATAATTTATCTTTCTAAACATTTCAATTCATAGGTAGTATTGTTTAAATCAATTTCAGTTGATATCTTCAGGGAATAGTGGAGTACCTATATTGAGAGAGTATGGCCACTGGGCCCCATGGAGAGGCTTAGGACCCAAAAATGGCGGTGCTTTGTTTTGGTTTTTGTGGATGGGAGGGGGGTCATTGCCAACTTTTGACGGTTATCACCAACCGCACTTGCTGCCAACTTTACTAGGTACATCTAAGATAATTTTTTTCAAAAATTGCACACGATTAGCCTTAAAAATATGTAAAGATGTCGCAATAGTGCATTTGAGTAAATTTCTCGTTACGATAAGCAAAGAAAACTACATTTTGAGTCATTTTGCATTACATTAATTTATGGCGTCCGCCATTTTTGGGTCCTAAGGGCTCCATTTAGCCTCAGATGGCTTAGCCAATCAGAGGTGGTAACCCCAGTGGCCATACTCTCTCAATATAGGTACTCTAGGGAATAGAGCTGACACTATGTTCTAGGTATTAACTAGAGTCCCTTTATACCCAGAGTTAAGATTAAGACAACTCGATTGTCAGCTGACTGGCAGCCGGCCTTGGCTGGCCATGGAGGCCGAAACGAGTGCACCCAAACGAACGATATTGAGGGATAAGGATCAGGAATCCTGCGATGTCTGTCACACAAAAACAACAACATCAACAAATTGATCAATTACAAAGAAAATGAGATTGTTTTGTGAATAATTTCTTAATCTATTTTCATTTTGGACCGATGGAAATAACAATTTTACTCTTGATAAACCATAATTAGGTAATATTTTCATTATTCTTGTTCACATTCGAGGTACCGCCATCTTGGTGCACTCGTTTCGGCCTCCATGAGCGAGAATCGATCAGAATTGGATTTTTTTTGGCCACTTTCAGCCCAACCCTGGCCCAACCAAAAGTGAGTTGTCTTAACTCTGGGTATAAAGGGACTCTAGTATTAACTGTTAGCATTAAATGAAGCTGTGGAGAAGTTGTCTCTGTTTGATCCTATCGATGTCGATAAGATTTTGAAGGTACTTCATCGATAATATTAGACTTCTCGAATACTGAAATTGACAGGCACTTATTGGCATAAGCCCAGTAAAGGTGTATTAAGGTAATAGGCATTCATTAGAATCTTTTTATAACATACAGGGTTATCCAAAAGTCACTGACCACCCCTGTAACTTTTTTCCAAATTGAGATAGAAGTTTGAAACTTTGAGAATGTTCCTCGGTCATAAGTAGCGACTTTTTGGTCCCCCCAAAATTTTGGGGGGCGGCCCCCCTTAAGGGGGGCGGGGGCTAACTTTTTTTTTTCAAATGGCAACCCCCCCTTTGTGATACCTCATTCGAAAGATAATAAAAAAAGAAAATTTTTGGCGCAAACCGCAGGTCAAAATGTTCATTTTTGACAAAATGGCGGCCGGTCAAAGTTCAAAATGGCGGAAATTTGGCATCTCCGGTTGATTTAGTCGATCGGATATTGCGTCAGAAAACTCGGGAATGCTAGGGGTATTTTTGACACTGAGAAAAACGATTTGGACGATTGAGATTTTCAGAAAAATCCGAAATTTCCAAAATGGCCGCCGGTTAAAGTTCAAAATGACAAAAAATTGATTTTTTTTAGAAATTTAAGTTCAAATTTGTTTATCTTATGCCAAAATACTCTCAAATTCCAAGTCTTAGGCAAATCCATCAGGAAAAAACCGAGGTGACAACTTTCGGCCATTTTAAACTTTAACCGTCGGCCATTTTGGAAATTTTGGTTTTTTTGAAAATCTAACGTCAAATTCGTTTTTCTCGTGTCAAAATACCCCTACATACCGATTTTCGCGCAAATCCATCGACAAATAACCGGTGTGAATTTTCGGCCATTTTGAACTTTAACCGGCCGCCATTTTGAAACGGTTTGAGATTATTGACTTCGGGTTTGCGCGAAAAGTTTTCTTTTTTTATGCTCTTTCGAACGAGCTATCACAAAGGGGGTCTTCCCATTTGAAAATTAAAAGTTGGGGGCCGTTGCCCCCCTAAGGGGGGCCCCCCTGAAAATTTTAGGGGGGCCAAAAAGTAGCTCCTTTAGACCGAGGAACATTCCCAAAGTTTCAAACTTCTATCTCAATTTGGAAAAAAGTTACAGGGGTGGTCAGTGACTTTTGGATAACCCTGTATAGAGAAAGGTAAGTAAGTATCCATAGTGGTGAGCGGGTTGTCCAACTACAGTTTTACTTATCCCCACATGATGTCTACACATATATGTATACCGTCGCAATAATACGACCTAGAGAATTAGATAATGATTATGAACTCAGTAACGTATCGTCAATTTACCCATGCTTCGTCATTTTTCATAAAAACGAAGAAATAATATTCTTCCGAGTCCCAGAGAAGAATGTAAACAAAGAGGTTACATAACCTCACTTTTGGGACTTACATCGACCAAAAGGGTATAATTCATTTATCCGATGCGATATTGAGGATTCACCGGGCAGAAACATAAATTTAAGGATATAAAGGAATATAATCGCAAAAAAATCCGGCAGAAACGGTCTTAAACTATCCAGAATCACCGTTTGAAAATTGACTTTCCGTTCCTTACGGGAAATCCCATGTATATCGAACCGACCAAATCCCGGTTAGTTCCGTTCCTTACGGGAAATCCCATGTATATCGAACCGACCAAATCCCGGTTATAGGGCACCAGGCCTAAAATTGCGATTTATCTCGAAATGTGACGTAACACTAAAACGGTCTATTTTGATATCATGTTGTTAGGCCTTGTCTCGACGGCTTGAGGGAAATTGGCGCAACTGTTGAAGGAAGGAAGTGTCTCAAAAATGTTTCACTTAAAAGTGAAACTTTCAAGGTCAGAAATCTGGAACCTCAACAGTTGTTTACCTTCGATGTTTTGAATTGATAAACGCTGGTTACACGTGAAGCGGGAGTGTATTACGGGTGTTTTTTTTCGGAGCGGTTATTATTTAGAAATATTTGTACACATTTCAGTATCAATTTTATATTTTCGTTTGTAGCATATCACTACAGCAGGAAAATAAAATTTTATCGAATATATTTTCTTTTTATCCATATCTGAGTAATGTTATTGTTTTTTGTTTTATACCTGGTCGACATAACGCAAAATATTCACCTCCCGTTCATAATTATCAGTTCAGTTATCTCAATTGACATCGTTTAACCTAAAAATATTAATGTTGTTCAAATATTCCCGCCTAAAAGTTCCAGGAACACATGCGTGCGCGTCGAGACAGGGAATTTCGGTTGGTGCAACAAACTCGCTGCAGTTGCACCTAATTCCCTCAACAGATGCGCCGTCGAGATAAGGCCTTAGGTACACGACTGGTGACGACATAGAAAGAAGGTGGTATCAGTTTGTGCGTGAAAAATGGTATCATGTTTACGCCTAATAAAGAGTATGCCTCGGCAGTAAAACAGACTCATTTTCGTATATAATTCTTAATCTTTTTCCTCTATGGCTCTGCTACTAGGGACGGTATTTTGGGCACGGAAATCCATAGACTGCACACTGAGAGCTGCCCCTGGGGCGAACCGCTTCCCAGGGGAGCCATTCTCCTGTCTAAAATTACCTGGGTGAAATTCTCAGAGGAAATTTTTAGCAGGGAAGCGATGACATTGAAAGCTTTTATTGCGCGGCAGGCCGTTTGCCCGATGGAATTTAGCATTACTTTTTTTTTCTTATGTACATATGATTTATTATTCAAAACTTATACAAGTGACATGAAACAGAGTACATGAGTAAATTTGGCATCCACTACAAAAGATAAATTGTATCAATGTGCAATTTAGCATTACTAAAGAGGATTTTTTCCTTTTCCCTCTTCTTTTCCACTTTTTTACCCATTTTTTAAATTATTCTGTTCGGATTTCAGGCACGACCTCTCACAGGCAAGAAGATGCTTGCAATGGAAGTCATTTCGATACATCGACTTCGCCGTACATAACTCTTGTCAGTAAGTGTTCCATCGAATTTCATCCGCATGTACTCTTAATCCTCTCGTCATCATTGTGTATTTTTGAATTAATATTCGATGTTTTGTTAACTACAGCACACGAATTCATCGAAAAAATCTCTCCTTATCGTCAGGGATGTCGCTATGTCGTTTTAGTGTGCCACTTCAAAATGGACTCCAAATGTTTGAAAAGCGACAGATCGTTTCTCTCTATTCTCAAACCCCGCTGTCGGCCTAAGCGGAGCTGGGGCGGTCCACCCCGCAGTAGATCTCTACCGGTTGGAACGTCGGAAAATGTCTTATCTTGAAATAAGGCTTACTGTGTCTTTCTCATGTAATTTTTCTTCCTGATCTCAAAACCCGTTGTCGGCCTAACTAAAGCTGAGCGGTGTTTTACTGCAGGGGTGCTCTATAGGTGGTGAAAATGCTAATGGCGGGGGTCCCGCACGGCTGGATCGGGCGCTGTTTCTCCATATTTCATTAAAAAATATGAGGTTATCTCCAAGTTCCAATCTCATGCTGAGACTATGAGCTGTAGTGCAACTATATCATAAGAAATAACGCAATTGACTTACAGAAACATACGTAGTTTAATGACAGAGACTGCAATAATGACAAATACCAAACATAACAGACTGAAGATATCTTGACTTAAAAGGGATGATAAGGTAGAAAATGTACAAAACAAGGACAATCCAAAAACCACGTAAGCCTCCACTCCAATACATTCCGAAAAGATGCTCAAAAGTGCATTTCTATGGTAACGATGACGCAACAGGCGCATCTGGTAACCAGAAGCGCCAAAAAGTCGGTTTTTTTTCCGAATCGCAAATTGATTGCATCCAAATTGAGGAGTAGAAGTAGAACCATTTTAAGTAAACCTTAAGTGACCCCCTGGAGTTAAAATTAACTCGCCCAATGCTCAAAAGTGACTCCCTATAGAAGGGGGCGGTGCCTCCTTCAAAAACTGCTCTTCAGGCGCAAAATTGACACGGATTTTCCGGGAAAAGGTGGGATCCTAGGTTATTGACATCAAAGGTCAGAAGAGCTCAGAGACCATGAAGAGACAGACAGGACGAGAGACATTCGAGTTTCTCGTTGTCAATAACAGAAGACATTACCTTTTCCCGGAGAATTTACGTCAATTTTGCGACTATAGGGCAGTTTTTGAAGGCGGCCCCACCCTCCCAATAGATATCACCTTTTCCCGCCCCCAACCAGACCAAATCCACCGAGGGGGGGGGGTGTTGTTTCAATCCAGCAAATGGTCACGCATTGAAACCAGTTAATCGATCGAGGTGCAGCGGGGTAAGCTCGCATTTCCCCTCTTACATTACGTTTCTAGCAAGAGTTTGCGGTTGGAGAGTTTAGCCGGCAGGGGCACTGCGAATCCTATCGAAAAAACTCTCTAGCTTTGGACCTCTACGGCTTCGGACAAATGGGTCGAGGTGCCCAAGCTGAGGTGCATCTCCCTCTTGAGCGTGGCTTTAGAGGAGAGGGCTTTCCTTCGAGGAAACTGCGGATAGGTGCCCGGGCCGAGGCGCATATCTCTGTGGGTTATCATAAGACAAGCGCAGACCCTAGAATGCAGGGCGTCTTATTTTACTTATTTTAGAGGAACATTTGCCATGTGTTTTAGAGTGAATTCCCTCAAGTTTCGGCCCGAAAGTTAGAGAATAAGCGAGAATTTTTTATACTAGCCGTTCTGGGCGCGCTTCGCGCACCTATCACGGCTACCCAAGGGGCTACGCCTCCTGGACCCACTGTCACTCGATTCGGTTTGCTCTGCGAGCCCTTTTTCTGAGTGGTTGGACATTTGATTACTATGATGCACCTATACATTTTGGAGACTCCCAAGACAAAAATGATTTTGTCACAGAAACTTGTTACCCGAACGTTCACGCGTCCCATCATTTAAACATTAATAAATGTGTGGAGATGAAGCGATGATGGGGATCGATCATTTCTTCAAAAACGCATTTGGATGGGCCCATTGTTTAGGAAATATTAACCGGAACCGGCGTGGAGCGCTGATTATAGACGAATCCTCAAAAGGGTCCCCTTCCTTTTTTTATATTCGGAGGCACCTCCAAATATTAATTCAATATATCAAGTGAGGCATTCGGGGAGGGGGGGGGGGCGTGTTATAAGAGGCGACTTACTGAAGGGGATGATGGGGAGGGGGTCGAGCACTACCTTACGTAGGCACTTAAAGTAAAATATCTGATTAAAAGAAAACAATGAATATCTACTAAAAAGTGTACCTATGAAATATTTGAACTGAAGGTAAGAAATTAGAAAAACAGAACTGTCCACGTTTTATTTTCGTCTTTTTTTTTCTTTTTACTCTTTTTTTCGTAGCATCTGTGTCCATTTACAATTATCATTTTAAAATAGCTTTCCCGAGAATACATTTGATGCTTCAAACGGAACCAGTTTATTGTTTTAATGACGCTTCCGGATACCTAAATCATGGGGTATCCCACGATGAAAGTCTCTCGTCCTTCCCAGACTCTACTTTGCCAGATATGCTGCTTTTCTAGTACGTTTCCCCTTTCAAGCCCATGTAAAATATTCACATTATCGCACAATCTGGCAACGCCGGATTGGAATAAAGGGTGGAATGAATGAAAAAGTGAAAAGTGAAAAGGTGTAATCCTTCGAAGTTTATATTAATGCTGTGTGGAAAATGTTGCCAAATCTTAACGTAACTTTATAATAAATCTCTGTAAATTTTGAAGAGCGCTTTCGACTTCTTAAGAAGCAGAGCGAAGTAAGTAGGTACCTACTGGTGCGCAGTCTGAGCAGAATCAAACCGAGCTCTGCTAAAGGACCCCGCAAACCTCTTATGGGAAGCTGCACCATGGACGATTGCCTTCTGACTTATGTCATATTCGATTCTCCTCAAGATGCTGATCAAAAGTTATAATTGCGCCAACTCTCTACGATGCACCGTTTTCGCAAAAACGCAAAGAGAAGATTCAATTATTCGATGATAAAAAGCCAGAAAGATTCCTCATTTCAGTGCTCGATTGACAAGCGGCTGTGTTTCAACAAGGAAATCATGGGGACTCCCGCACCGAGCGGCAGTCTTATCTCGGATTCCGCACGCCGTTTTGCTCGACCACCATCCAAATCAGATTCTTGAGGAGCATAAGAACAGGAAAGTCTGAACGTCTACCGGGCGAGTGCGGGAGGGAGATAGCCCCTGAGTCGGCAGGTACAGATAAGAGGACGGACACACGCTACGTTTTTTTCCTTATTTACATCGGGCCTGTTCTCAAATGCTTTGTTCTTTTCCTTTCATAGTCGCCGAATAATTGAATCTTCTCTTTGCGTTTTTACGAAAACGGTGCATCGTAGAAAGTTGGCGCAAATATAGGTAACTTTTGATCAGCATCTTGAGGAGAATCGAATGACATAAGTCAGAAGGCAATCGGTCATGGTGCAGCTTCCCATAAGAGGTGTGCAGGTCCTTTTTCTTTCCCTTTGATTTAAAAAAAAATTTGGACTCTCTCAACTTCGATTCCTCCCCTATTTTTCTGTATGGCGCCCAAATCCAGGCTTCCCACTGCAGTTCATCTGGCAATTTTGAAGTAGCGACGGCGGATCTTTCTCCGAGGTCTCCTTGTCGAGGCCTCGAAAACCTGACTCTTTACGCTGTACGTCAAAAAGGGGAGATTCGTATCGTTACACCCCTGTCACCCCCCCTCCCCCGGGAGGCTAGGGGGGCTTCGAAACCATGAAATTCGGATTCCTTAAGGTCGATTCCCTGACTGCCAACTTTTCATGAGGGTCTAGGTCAATTTTGAAACCAGAGAGAAATAACGGAGGGGTATTAACTGTCCCTCTCTTTAGGGGATCATTTTTTGGCCCGTTACTTACTTACTTACTAACGGCGCTACAGCCCAGGGTGGGCTTTGGCCTCCATAACAATTCCTCTCCACATCCCTCTATCTTTGATTTTTTCACTCCATCCTTTTATTTGCATTTTCTTCAGGTCTTGCTCAACTCCATCTAGCCACCGAAGCCCAGGTCTTCCTCCGTTTCTTGCTGACAATATTTTGGCTTTCAGCACCTTCTTCGGCATCCTTTCTTCTTCCATTCTTTGTACATGACCAAGCCAGCTTATCCTTTGCGATTTGATAAACCTTACGATATCTTCATTTTCTAGAATCATTTCTATTTCCTGGTTGCCTCTAATTCGCCATTCTTCATTGATTTTCACCGCTCCATAAATTCTTCGAATAATTCTCCGTTCAAATCGCCTCAGCATGTGCTGGTCCCCTTCTGTCATGGTCCAGGTTTCACCACCATACGTTACTACTGGTCTTATTAACGTTTTATAAATTTGCATCTTTGTTCTCCTGGACAACAGTTTGCTCTTTAGCATCTTCAGGTTTGCGTAATAGGCTCGGTTTCCAGCCTGTATCCTGTCTTTAATTGCTGTCGTTGTTTTTGCTTCACTATCCAACATATTGCCAAGATACTTGAATTTTTCGACGCCTTCAAATTCCTTCTGGTCTATGAACAGGCTGCATAGTTTTCTTCTCACTTCTGATTTTGACAATAACATATACATGGTCTTGCTGACATTCACTATCAGGCCCAAGTTTTTGGCTCTCTTCTCTAATTCCTTGTATATTTCAATTAGTCTCTCTTTCGTGCGTGCTATTAGCGCTATATCTTCTGCATATGCGCATATCTGGCTGGACTTGTTGAATATTGTTCCCCTTTGATCGATATGTTTTACAGCTACATGCAATGCCACTAGGAAAAGGGTGCCTGATAGTCCATCTCCCTGTTTTACATCTTTATTAAAATCGAATAGGTACTTCACTCTTGTTGTTCCCAATCTTCACCTTCGCCTTTGTATCACTCATAGTCATCATTATCAGTCGAATGAGCTTTTCTGGTACTTGTAGTTCCTTCAGGGCTTTTCCCAGTTCTTTCCTGTTTACGCTGTCGAAAGCTTCTTTAAAATCGACAAACAGCAGATGGAGATCTATTCCGTATTCATAACACTTTTCCATGACTTGTCTGATTACAAAGAGTTGGTCTGATGTGCCTCTCCCTGTTCTAAATCCACACTGGTATTCGCCAATTTCCTTCTCAACAATTTTCTTGAGTCTCTCATTTATCAGGGAGGATAATATTTTATATGCCACGCTCAGTAGAGTGATTCCTCTATAATTCTTACATTCGAATTTATCTCCCTTTTTGAAAATGGGGCAGATGGTTCCAATACTCCATTTCGCTGGCATTTTCTCTGATGTCCATATTAATTCGATTAACTTGTGTACTTCGTTTATCAGTGCCTCTCCCCCATTCTTCAGTAACTTGGCTGTTATTCCATCTTCTCCTGGTGCCTTGTTGTTCTTGAGTCCCCTTATTCTTTCCGCAACTTCCTCTCTAGTCGGTATTTCATTGAGGTAATCTTGTCTTTCTTCGTTTTTCACTTCTTCTGTTTCCAATCTTTCTCCCTTACTTTTCTCGGACAGCAGCTCTTTGAAATGTTCTGCCCATCTCTCGAGGATGTTCCTTTCTTCTTCAACAAGACGTCCTTCTTTGCTTTTGCACCCGTTTGCTCTGGGCTGAAACCCACTTCTCATTTTGCTCATTGCAGCATGAAATTTTCTACTCTCATTCTGTTTGCTTAGCTGTTCTATCTCTTCTAATTGTTGTCTTACCGCCTGTCTCTTTTTCTTCCTGAGAAGTTTGTTTGCTTTCCATCTTAGTTGTTAGTATCTGTCTACACTTCCTCTCGTTGACCTTTGCAGCATTTTTTCTCTTGCCTCGTTTGTTTCTTTAACAGCCTTCGCACATTCCTCGTCAAACCATTCTGCGTTTCTGCACCTCCTTTTTTCACAGATTGTCTCTTCAGCTGCTTCCTTTATTGCAGTCTCCATTTTAGCCCATACATCTTCTGGGGCTGGGTTATTTTCCACTTCTGTTGTTGGATTATCTTCCACTTCAGGGGTTGAATTGCCTTCCACTTCTTCTTTCCTTAGTTTTCTTGCCAGCACTGCCTGGTAATGCTCACGTGCCTCCTTGTTCTTGTTGAGGTTTTCAGTTGCCCATCTCCTTGTTTCTGGCACACTTGTTTTCATTGCATTGGCAATTCTTTCTCGAACCTTGACTTTCACTAGGAAATGGTCAGAATCACAGGTTGGCCCTCTGCAGCTTCTAACATCCATCACCGATGATCGGTGCCTTGCTGATACTAGCACATGATCTATTTGATTAACTTCCTCGCTGCCTGGAATTTGCCATGTCCCGAGATGTATCTTCTTGTGTGGGAACGATGTGCTTCTGATATAGAGTTTATTCCGTGCTGCAAACTGTGCTGTCATATTCCCGTTGTCGTTATTCCTTTCGTGTAATATATAGTGTCCTGCTACTTGCTTCTGATCTTCCATTTTGCCAATTTTGGCGTTGAAGTCACCCATTACCAATAAGAGGTCATGGTGACTTACTTTGGTGCACACTTCTGCTAGTGTGTCGTAGAAACTTTCCTTTTCAACTTCATCTTTCTCTTCAGTTGGAGCATGCACTGATATCACTGTCATATTTCTGAATTTCCCCTTCATTCTGATTTTGCAGATTCTTTCGTTGATATTCTCATACCCAAGCAGGCATTTCCTTGCTTTTCTCGACAGCATAAAACCTGCTCCAAATAGACCGGTATTTTCGATGGTTCCGCTATATATCATGCTGAATTCGGGCTTGTCGAACTTGCTTTCACCTTGCCATCTGATTTCCTGCAAGGCCATCACGTCGATGTTATACTTTCCCACTTCGCTTGCTATCTCCATCATTTTGCCCGCTTGCTTCATTGTTCTCACGTTCCAGGTTGCCATTGAAATTTTTTTGGCTTTACCATTTTTCTTTTTTTCCGATGATCCATACTCGTTTGGTCGATTTCTCCGTTGATTCCATGTGTACCGAGGCATCGTTATGCTTTTCGTAGCAAGGGGTTTTTTTACGTGGTAGGGTTGCTAGCCCTACGCACAACCCTCCTCCTTTACCTGGGCTTGGGACCAGCTAGAAGTGAACATCTCAACCCTAGGCGGAGTTATTTTTTGGCCCGTGGTGGACCGAATTTTCAGGGGTCAATTTCACGTGATATTTTCCGTTACTTTTAGTTCTAATATAATTGATTCACACTTTAGTCTAGAACACCGACTTTTAGGATCGTTACCCCCCCTTCCCCCTTACACTCCGAGCGGGGAAGGTGGGAGGGGTTCGGGATCACGAAATTCGGATTCCTTTGGGTCGGCTCCTAAGTCATACCGCAGCGGCCCCCGACTTGACGCGACCTAAGTGAAACAACGGAGAAAGAAGCCTGGTACGCAATAGGTCTAGGCCACCCAGTATACAAGGTGTGTATTAAAGGGGGCGAATTTTCCCAGCTACTGACTCTTTCTTTACTTATCCCTCCTTTGTTTCAGCAACTGTTCCAGAGCAAAAACTTTGCCCCTACGCCGGAAATTACATTGTATCCAGACCAGAGGTAAAACAAAGATCATCTCACTCTGCTGGAGACCAGTCTCGACCAGATGTTAGCGGGGCTACCTTTGTGGAGCAAAGAAACCTGATGGAACGAGATTTAATGCAAAATCAAATTGCAGAAGTGATAGTTAGAAATGAGGAGCACAAAAACATTAGATTCAAGAGAAGTTCAATGAAAAGTTACGTTCGACGGAAAGTCTTACGTAAACTCATGAATAGCGGTGACGTTACTCCCCGTATTCTTAGAAGTAGCAGAGACAATGATACACATATTTATGTTAATGGTACTAGTAGTGGGAGCCACACCACAAGTGATACAAATAGTAATTTTAAGGCCAGTGATATTAGAGAAAACCTTAGCGGTGAAACTGATTACAATTTAGAAAGCAATTTTAGTGTGAAAAAATTCATTAGTAGTATTAGAGGAAGTTCTATTTTGGGTAGGGAAGATTTTCAAAGAGGTAGTTCTGATGGTAAAAGAGAGCGAAAGGCAAGAGATGTGGACGTCGCCTCTGCGAGAGACTTGAATTGTGCCTTGGACTATAAAACACTCACCATTGGCTGTGCTGGTGCTTTCGATACAATGCAATTTCGCACGGACTGCAAGTCTTCGTCTGAATCTGTATCAGGTCAGTGTAAAGACTTTTTAAATTTTCGTGACAGTTCCTGTTAAATTTTAGTCGAATAGGTATGCATGAAAAAGTGAGGTATGAAATTTTCGATGGATGAAGCTAGAAATGAATCCGACGAGTTCATGTATTTTATTAAGAATGAAAAAACGCCCCTGGATACATAAAAATATTCATTCTGACCCATCCATGCCTGTTTTAGCTGAATGAAAAAACTTACGCTATTTCCAACCCTTTTAAAGCGCTGAACCGTTGTCAATTCGAGCCGAGAAAATTTGCATTGGATACTTCATAAAAGAACCAAGAATTAATGAATAATTAGCAATGATTTAATCCTAAAAAAATCTTATTTGTGATGCTTGATGTATGCAATTAATGTTGAAGAAAGCTGGTATTTAACATAGGTTTACTGGTTTGCTCGGTGAATTTTTGTAACTTTCTCGCGAAATGCTCTTGACAAGCGCCTGCTAAAAATAAAGTTAGCTAGAATTTCGGGTAGGTACACGGCTATTTTTATTGCTTTACTTCATGATTCTTTGGTTGCTAAATCTGAAGTTTCCATACACCCCATGCAACTGGGGCTTTGCCTGCCACCATTTGGATAAAATGACGTTTAAAGTCCTTGTTTGCAGTTTTTTTCATAAATACCTAAATGGCGACCATGCATGAAGAAATGTCCCGGATTTAGCTGCCTAGTTTTTGAATATAACCTTAACCTAACACTTTTAACCGACTCATTCGATCCATGCAAGGACGATTTTTTCATGTGCCTGTCTGATGGGCATAACGATATCGTTAACTTGATATGACGAGACTTGTAGGAAATGAAGATAGGTATGTGATTGGTCGGCTGTGTCTATCGCACGACGGGCAAACACCGGGATGTCTATTGGAGCTCTTTGTCGTGACAAGTTATCGGCTCGCTATAAAATCATCTCTTTCCTGGCCGATAATCAGTCTATTGTTCGGCCCGATCAATCTCTCGTGTTGTGATAGCAGATTGTCCGATTGACACAGCTGGCCAATCGAAAAGCACCATTCCATCTTACTGGGTTAGTCAGCAGACAAACGCTTGATATCAAAAATCCGTGTGATGCGAGAGAAATGAAGACACTGCTCCAACGTGGAACATTGGCTGCCAATTATCCTATGATTTGAAACGATGAGACTTTATGTTATTTTTCTACAGTGTACTCGTGTCATGGCGGTTGGGTGAGCGAGAACGGAAGTGAGCACTACCTAATCACGACACCTCTTAGCAGGAGCTCCAGGGGGCCTCGCCGCTATTGTTTCACGTACCGACTGACAGAGGACGGTACCACACTTCGCTTCACCAGCAGCGCCGACACTTGCAGGCGAGGCAATCTTGCTCTGCCCGCCCATGCCATCCATGGTGCCTCCTTTCCTGATGATGACATCAACCTCAATATTACTTTAATAGGTAAGCTGACGTATACTCTTGATTAAATTTCACGATGTTGAATATTGATGTTAACGCTCATTGGCGAAAAATGGATTGCCCCAGCAGCGAAAATTCTAATACCTAGTAGTGGATACCATATTCAATATCTATACCCTGTTAAAAATGTCCCACAGAGGTAAATGGTAGTTTGGCTTACAAAAAAACCTGACGTAACCATGGGCACCCCGGTCTTCTTCATGAACGTCCCAGTTTCCCCCATGAGCACCCTAGTCTTCCCCATGGGCATCCCGGTTTTCCCCACGGGTATCCATGAGCTCCCATAAGCCCCTATGTAATCTCCATGAAAAGTTCATGGGGGCCCCTGGGACATTTCCGATAGGTATATTTTATGCAGTATTAAATACTCGTATCTAATAAATCCCCAAGTAGCAGAGGTTGCAACAACTTGCAACAAAATCGTTTGATCCTTGCAACTAATAGATCGATGTGCAGATTGCCTACTCTCTCCCCCGAAGGAGCTATCATTGTTGGAACTAGTTGCAATTAAGTTGAAACATGTTTCAACTTCAAAGTATTGCTGGTTGCCTATCTTTAGATTTTAAACAACTTTTGGTTCAGCAATTTTGCAATCTCAGCAGGTTGCAACTTTGTCTTCCGATCAGATCGCCGAAAATCGGCACTTATCGACCAAAAGTTGACCGTAAGTTGCAACTTTGTTGCAAATAATACCAACATTATTTCAACTTGTTGAAACTTTTACATTGAAAAATGCTACTTGGGTCGTACTATGTATCGAATAATTGCACGTTGTACCTATGTTCGCCAAAAAGTTAAACTGCTGCTTCTTTTTTCAGAAATCACAAACTGATGATTCTTACCCCTACTTAGATGTTTTTTCAAATAATTCACACAACTTTAAAGGAAGAGAGAATTTATCACAATGGTTTTAAACATATGTAGGTACTTTTAAATTAAAGCATTCATACCATTGTGACGAAGCGGGGTTCTGATACATCAAATCTCAATCAGAGAGGGCTACTTTTTGGACGATTTGAGGACATAATAGCAGCAACGAGTAGCATTGGTGTTCGTGATTTAATGTTAATTTAGCTCACTAAGGGGACGTATTGAGGTGGATCTTCAGCTGTAGTTTTGAAAAAGTCACGTCGCGCTGCTAAAATCTGACTCCGAAATCCGTGATACTTTAAAAATTACAACAGATGCATTAAATTCTGAGACTTACAAGTTCCAGCAGCATATCGACGGTGTAAGTCGGCAATGACATAACTCGGTTTGCGACGTCGCAGACTTCCTATCATATTTTATTTTCTATATGGATACCTACCCAACGGCAATTCTTTAAAATTGCCGTGATTTTTCTTCTCTGTGCGAAGAAAATTCTGCAAACACTTCAAGGAATTATGTTAATTTGTTCTCCTTTAAAAAAAATAACATAGAGGCGGAGATTTTCAGACACAGCAAACAAGTTATGTGATTGCCGACCCATACCGTCGATATGTCAGGAATGTTCAAAACCAAACACGAGCATTTTAAGTATAATTATAATAAAGACTGAAACTTGATCCCAATATCTCTTATGGGATGCCTGTAGGTGCGAGAGGGACAGTTCATGGTGGGAGGGAGATATCTGCGACCGCTGAGAGAGATCACTCGTGATCTGTCGCATCAAGGTCATATTGCTTCCCTCTACTTTTTCTAGGAATAGGTTACAGAGTTCCAGAATTTACTATTCATATCTTTTTTACAAAGTGCCAAAGGGAAGAAGAATGTCATAGCTAGAACTTATAACACTTCGATTTTAACAGAAATCCCTTTAGGTACTTTTATATAAGTTCAAGCACTTACGTCAAACTGTACGAAATTTAATGACGTGACCCTCAAAATCAAAACACAGCGGTGGCGCTCCCTGCGCGGAAAAATTTCTTACTTCTCGGAGCTATCGATGTACCAATCCTCAGCCAGCACCGGAAGCAAGATCTATCCATGTAGGTCAGTCATTGCGCAGATGTTGTTCTCATGTTTTCTCAATGCATAAAACTGTGTTCAGTTTTACAAATTTTCATTGCACAGTGGTCCAAAATGGGGGAATTGGTAGAAAAATTAAGATCCTCCGTCGAAACTTTTTAAAATTGAAGTAAATCTGTCTCTAGTAGCACATCTTGTAATAAAGTTCGAAAAAAAAAAAAAAAAAAATTAAAACTGGTAAATACGAGTACGAAGGATGTACGTAAGAACACTCGTAAAAAATCAGAGTCGGAGAACTTAACGTAAAAACGATTTGGCAACTTTGCCCCCCCCCCCCTATTACTTAAAAACCGTTCGTATCCTTAAGCTAAAGTTTTTACCAGAGTTTTCGGGTATCATATGGTATCGTTTGGGCCCGGTTCCAGAAAAATCCCCGCGGTCTGAAATTGTGTCAAAAATGGCTGTTTTTAGCGTCGCTCTTCCTTACTTTTAAATCCTTTGAAACTTCCTGAGTTTCGAAAGGAACGTTTAGACATCAGCATTGAGGGTTCCGATTTTGCCAAACTTTTGTTTTTTCATTTTTACAGTTGACTCTGCATCACCTATATTTACACGCTGAATCTTTATCACAAAATGGCTCGTGCAGCTTACGCTGACTTCAAAAATCAATTAGAATTATAAAAACGTAAATTTGGCAAAATCAAAACCCTGAAAGCTAATGTCTAAACGTTCTTTTAGACTCTCAAAAAGCTTCAAACGGTTTAAAAGTAAGATATTGAAATGATTCATCAATAAAAAATTAGCTTTCTTCTCATAAGAAAAGCATTGATTCCTAGCTTTCTGGCTTCCGCGGCAGTAATCAATAATACTGACGTCATGCGCAGAAGATTCTCATTTTGGATCAGGGAATGACTGACCTACCTACATGGATGGATCTTGACTGGAAGGAAGTTTCGAAAAGTCCTTCACGAGGGGAAGGTACTTAATTTCTTTCAGATGTGTGATTATCTTTCGTTTAAGCAGCTTAGGGATTCATGTAATGCTTAGGTACCTACTCATTACTGTTCCTCCCTCTACTTACACTATATCCCTCCTTGCGAAGGCTTTTTTATTTTACCCATCTTATGTGGTATTTAATACCTACCAAGAAAAAAAGACACTTTATGGAATAAAGATTCTAGGAGGGGGAGATTCTAGGATTAATATTAGGATTTTCTTGACAGGTCTCTTTACATCATAGGTACTTAATGTTCGTGGAGGAAATGAAAGTAATGATGCTTTTTTTACAGGTAAGTGCCTAGATGCTAACAGAGCTCACAGTACCTCGTCGTTCTCAATATTCTGTCTCGCTATCATCCTGTGGCACTCAACAGTTAAATGTCTTCTCAGCTGCAGATGACTGCCATCAGCATCGGACTTATTTTTAGATTTCTTTTAGATAGACTATTCTTCTTGCTGTAATTCTGATTTTCAAAATGCTCCCCAGGAATTGCACCATGATCTTGCCCTCATTGTTTTGTAAAAATGTTATTGTTTTCCTCTTCTTCCTTTCTCAGGGCACAGTGTTAAGTAAGTTTCTATTTCTGCGTTAAGAAGCAGAGAACCGACCCTCAAAATAAAACTAAAATTTGGCGTGACTTACTACGGAGAGATAAAAAAATATATACCTATACAGATATGGGTGCACCCTAGTATATCTTGTTGCCATTACTCGTAAAACCAAGAATTTCTCGCAGGACTGACAAGCCTGGTTCAAAATTTTTTGACAATTGCCACCCGGCCAGTAGAGATTCGTACCAGAAAATGGGCCGTACTTACATCCTCAATCTGATCTTTTGAATATTTTTTTTAGTATTCAAAAGAGAATTGCCTCTTGGGTCCATAACACTCAAGTTATTGGAAATCGGATAATCATAGGAGAAGAGGAGGCGTCAAGGTTTAAACTGTAAAAAAAAAAAACATTCTTGACTCATAAAAGATTTGTATAAAGCATAGACCTACGCAGGAGAATGAAACAGAACAGCAGGCTCGCATCAAATCTTTTCCCGAATTTTTTACCGTCAGTTGTTCGGGTCCTGTTTGATGCGGATTCCCCGAAGATGATTGATTAAAAAAAGAGAGGAAAAAAAAATCATGCTATTCTGTAAAAATTAATTTGCTCGGAAGTTACTTCCTTGTTACTAATTCCTCTCATTCTGACAATCTCGGTTTCTTCGAGAGACTTCCTACCGGTACAATCCCCAGCTGTACTTTTTTCCTTTTCATCATCGAGAGGCAAGACCAACAGGAGATTAGTACATTTCAAGGGCAGAATGACTGAATAAATACTAGATAGAGAATGGGGAAAAGCAATTCGACAAAAATAGAAATAGTTGTGTCACTGATGGTTTCAAGATACCAAGGCCGGAGAGAATTGAAGACAGGAGGGATAAAAAGGAAATGTGCCACTGAGTTGGTTAATGTAAAACTTGTGAGACATAACGAAGTATTACAATGTACCTAAAAATACACCATCATATTCAATCATTAGGAGAGTGAATGCCCTAAGGCTTTATAGTTTCAGACCACCAGCAATACAGGGTGTCCCAAAAGTCCGTACCCCCCCCCCCCCCCCCCGTAACTTTTAAACGGTTGAAGATAGAAAAACGATACTTTGGGAATGTTTCTATCTTAGTGTTGAACTGATTTTGAACTTACAAAGATAATGTTAAGGAAGAGAAAGGGAATTATTGGCTCATTTCGCGAGAATATCGTATGACCTTTAAAATTACGTATTTGGGGGTCCAAAACCTCCCTTAAAATTAGTTTGAAGTAATTTCTGTGATTTTTACTTGAAATTGCTTACAATTTGGTAAATTTTCCTCTTTTATTGTTTTCTTTACGATAATTTGACCGGAGATATGATTTTTTGAAAATAGGTCAAATTTGACCTTTGACCTATCATAACTCGGTCAAAAATTAAGATATTGATTTGCGGTTCGCGCCAAAATTCTTAGTTTTTTATGCTCTTTCGAATGAGGTATCACAAGATAGGGGTTAGGGGGAGCCCCCCCCCCTGTGGGGGGGACAAAAATTTTGACCCCCCCTGGGAGATGGTCTCCTTTAAGATAGAAACGTTCCCAAAGTTTCGTTTTTCTATCTTCAACCGTTCAAAAGTTACGAGGGGGGTACGGACTTTTGGGACACCCTATATATACATTCTAGACTAGAAAAAATTCCAAAATTCGTAAAATCAACCTTGAGAGAGTTGAACTTTTCTTTTTCAAAAAATATATATATATAAAAAAGAAAATGCTGATGTAAAGACTGTATTACACATACAACGAATGCAGAATGATTAAATAACGAGAATAGGATTTTTTGAAAAAGGTATCCAAACAATTTTAAGTATCTTCTTACCTACATAATGAGAGAAATAATCGTTATACGTATGTTGCGCGACGATGGCGGAGTTGCCCATTCCGCAGAATGGGTATGGCCGTTGCCCACTACGCGGAATGAACAAAAAAAAAAAAACAAACAAACAAACAAACAAACAAAAATTGCTCCATTCCGCGATCGGGGCAAGTCGATTTTATCAGAACTGGAACAAAGAATAACGAAACTGAAGAAAGGCAAATTTTCCTTCACACTTAGCCAGGCTTAAGACTGGCAATGGACGAAACAAATTCGACATTTTAATTAAAGACCAATATTGTAGTGAGAGGAAGAAATTTTTTTTCTACCATTGGCGTGTTTAACAATGAAGGCAATGGAGGTTCAAATATTATAGTCTCAGGAAACATGCCAAAGTATCAAAATTATCATTTACCAAAAAATCACGGGACTTTTGCGGTGTTTTTTCGGGAAGAAAGAAGTTTCCAGTTTGCAAGAAAAAGTCGGGAACTTGTTATTACGGACGTTTACTGATGGATTCGCATGCAAATCGGTGCCCTGGTGGTTTCTGGGTCGCAAAAAATGACTCTTTCGCATTAAGTTTTTAAAATGCTGAATACTTTCAAATATCGGCCGAGTTTCAATTGGTTGGTGCCAAAATTCTTAGTTTTTAATGTCCTTTCATAGTGGTATCACAACACAAAGTAGACGTAACATTTCAGAAAAAAAGTTGTGGCCTCCCACCCCCCGAGGAAGATGTAATTTTGACCCCTTCAGCAGATGGTCTCCTTTGAGATAGAAACATCCCCAAAGTTTCGTTTCTGTATCTGGAACGGCTCAAAAGTTAGGGGGGGGGGAGTGGGGAAGCGGGACTTATGGAACACCCTGTATGTATAAAGGGGTATCCAAGTCATTTACCACCCAAGTAACTTTTTCTTCTGATTGATACAGAAATTTGAATTCGGGTACCTAAAATGCAGCGAAGTTAAGAATTTTTAAATATTTTCGCTTTCAGTAATGGCATTATTGCAACCCGGAAACCTGAGCTAAAAAGTTGTCTAAATCAGATGTCTGGCTATTCCTTGTAATACATGGATTATAAGAGAGCCCTCCTGCACGATTGATTGACCGCCGTGCAATCCTGTCAGTGGTTTCCGATTGCATAAAACCAACTTTGATCAACTTTGAGCGGTCGGATCTCAGAAACGAAACGTTTCCCTAAGATGATCTTGTGCCTGGTAGAGAGGTGATAGGTTGAACTTTCATGTCGACTGGTTTTTGTTCATATTCCGCCGTTTCCATGACTGTAGTAGGAAAACCAAATTTTTGTTTTTAACAAAAACTGCTAAAACCGCGTAAGTCCCGCCCGGTGCCAAGGAGGTAAACCCAAATAACTATACACCGTTCGAAAGCTTTATTTAAGAGAAACATTTCAAGAAAAAGTTTATTGAAATCGGTTGAGATGCAGCGTAGTTATGGATTTTTCAAGGTTTTCACTTTAAAAAATGGCAACGTCGCAACACGACGTTTTCTTAGCAAAACCGCGACCAGTTGAAACCGTCTCAGGAGTTACTTTATCACGTCAACCGTTCAAAATGTGAAAATGCGTTTGGCCATTTTTGTCCGTTTTTCCATACACCTCTTTTGTCACCACTTAAATACGGTACCTAATTTATGAAACGCTGTGACTTTAAAAGTGGATTTTTTTGTGAAATAGTCGCATACTTGAACTCAGCAACCCAAAAAATTACTACCTAATGACTAATGTTGCAAGGTTTAAACATAAGGTACCTACAAAATAATTTAACGCCGCTAGGTCGGGCTATGGGACCATGGTGTGCGCCACTGCGCCACAGTGCATCTCGATCTCCATCAGTAAAGTTATTTAGCTGGTACCAACTCGACACGGTGATTTTCTGTTGTTCTCAGTGCTGTTTGAGATTTGTTTACTTGTAGGATTCACAGCCAAAAAATGTTTGCTCCATTTTTTCGTACTGGTAAAATATGATTAAGTTTACTGAATATGACAATTATGGTGTTTCGTGGACAGGATGAGTACGAAAAAGGAGTATTACGGTCGCTTAATGATGAGAAAACTGGTGTACTTAAAGCGGCCAAGAATTTTTTACGACGTGCGAGAAAAATATGAAATTGCAGAATTTAAGGGTAGATCAAAAATATCCCGGCGAAAGGATGGGAAATTTATGACTACCAAGTCAAGAGCTCCGGGCATGGTAACAGATATTCATACCTTCTTGAACCATAAAGGTAAGAAAAAACATACTTAAAAATATGTGAAACTCAGGGTCATATTCCTAGGTATCTTATTACAGCTTATTATCAGTGTGAACGATGCGCGGCAAAAATGAGGAGAAAACAAACCTGGCCTGGGGCTGTGGTCAATCCAATCACCGCAGATTCGTTAAATCAAAGAAGGCAGGTCCGATCTAATCGATTTTCCAACGTTGACCGATGGTGATTTTAAGTGGATAATACATGATCAAGAGTTGTTAAGTAAAATTGGTTTCTTAACGTCATTAAAGAGTAAAGAGGCACAATGAGTAGCCGATGTTCTTATGAATATTTTTTAGACGTAAGTAGGTGCTCCCCAAATTTTGCAAAGCAATAAGTAATGGACCAGAGTTCACGCTTTATTGATAGAAGAGCTGGCTTTATACTTTGGCCTGATTTAGTTTTAGTAAATGACAGGCCCCGCTATCCTCAAAGTTAGGGCTCAGTGGGACAAAGCAATGCCCTTGTCAAGGATTCACTATAAGTCCTCGCCACGAAAAGTGGCGGGTGAGGGGCAGAGCCAGTCGACCGATCCAGACTATCGTTGAAGGGTTGAAGCGCAGGTATTGGGCCAGTCGTTATCCCGTCTTAACTACGGGCCAATACGTGCGCTTCAACCCTTCAACGATAGACTGGACCGGCCAACTGGCTCCGCCCCTCACCCGCCACTTTTCGTGGCGCGGACTAATGGAGCTTATTGGCTGAAAGACAATACTAAAGAAAATGAAACTCCACGGTGGGCAAGAGGGCTGAAATTTGTGCAATGGGATCTCAACACCTCGTAACATGAGACAATAAAAAATGCAACTCTGTGGGGCTGTCTTTGGGCACAAGGCCAAAATCGGTTTGCAAAGTACCTGTTCTGCCGACAGGTTTTTGGGAAAAAGTAAGCACCGGTATTCGATGCTTAAGTATAGCCATAATAAACGGGTGTGAAATCGGAAGGGCTGATAATCACTCTGCATATAAGCAAGCTAGTGACAACCGACGAAACGATAATAACTCAACAACAAAACGTCGAAAATGTTGAAATAGTCTCTTAACATACCTACCTAGCTCAAGTTCTCTTCTTCTCGATGCTGAAAATAAAGAAGGGGCGCCACTAATTATTGAAGTCATATCAGCCACGGCGGTAATAACCGATGAGACAACAATAACACATCAACAAAACATCGATAGCGATAATTATCGCTATCTAAAATTAATATCGAAAATACGAATGAAGCCTCCCCTCAGTCTGACCCTTTGACAGATTCACACCCACTAGTAAAGATGCGACAGCCAGCATGCGCAATTTGAAAATACGAGCGGGGAAAAATATCACACTGGCTGCGAAAAAAAAATGCTTCATTGTACCGTTGAAGACTATGGTTGCGGTTCCCGTCTCGCAGTTTGATTGCGGAAGGGAAGACCCTCTATAGATCGGCGTCATAATGGAGAAGAAGGAAGAGAACTGTAAAAGCGGCACTGAAGGCGGCATCATCAAAGGCGAACGCTTCTGAGGAAACAAGATTCATGGGGTTAAAAATCGAATCGGTTCCGGAAGAAGTTCTGACCATACGAGAACTAGTGACAAAACACTTTGTTGGTCACGATCAGGGCTTCAAAAGATGTTACTGCAAGAAGAACGATTGCAGAAACCAAGCGCTGCACATACCTACATTCAGCACTGGGTTTTATATGTTTTAAAAGCATCTCGTCTTGTCACCCTTGCGCGTCCTACCGAAATAACACCGAAGTTCCGTAATTTTTTTTTTTTTTTTTTTAGCAAATTTATAATTTTGATACTTTAGCACACTCATATTTTGACCTCAATTTCTTAAATTTCTAAACACGACAATGATAGGAAAAAAATGGTTCTACTTCTCACTATAATGTTGGTATTTAAGTTGAAATGTTACAATTTTTTCCTCCATTACCAGTTCTAAGCCTGGATACGTGCGAAGGGAAATTTGCCTTTCTTCGGTTTCGTTACCTACTCTGCCGAAAATCGACTTGTCCCGATCGCGGAATGGAGCCCATTTCGCAGAATGGGCAACTCTGTCATTGAGGTGTAACACGTGCGAGATAAAAATAACGAATGGACGTCCCTGGTTTCCCTTGGAGAGGAACTTTCACAAAAATTTTAATTGATTTCCTGAGTAAAAGATAAGTACATTACAAAAAATAGGAGCATTCAAGAATTTCTCATTGATAAATCATGTGCATCAACCTCCCATTATGCAGGATGTCCCTGAGCACCCAGATCAGGCCTTTTTCTCGGTTGATTTAGGTCGGACGAAGTCAGCGACCGCGAGATTATGTAGGGAATCGACCCTAAGGAATTCGAATTTCATGGTCTGGTAAACCTCCCAGCCGCCCTTGGGGGGAAAATGGGGAGTCACGATCCTAGAATTCGGGGTTCTCGATCGAATTTCCATTCGATTTCATTAAAATTGAAAAGTACGAAAAAGTTCACGTGAAATTGATCCCTAAAAATCCAACATCGGACCACTTTACGCCCAAAAATGATCCCATATAGAGGGGGACAGGGGCTCCCTCCATAATTTCCCCTTGGTCAAAGACGCAGATTCTCCGGATAAAGATTGTTAACCAGGAAAACGACCCCAAGGAATCCGATTTTTATGGTCCCGATGCCCCCCTAGCCTCCCGTGGGGGGGGGGGGTTAAAATGGGGGGCACAATTTCCCCTGACTTTTGAAATTGTGCCTTCTCCATTTATCCCCCAAGGGAGACTAGGGGGACTTCGGGACCATAAAAATCGGATTCCTTAGTGTCGATTACCTAGTGAACCATCTTTATCCGTAGAACCTGCGTCCATTTTTAACCAAAGGGAAATTATGGAAGGAACCGCTGTCCCCCTCTTTAAGGGATCATTTTTGAGCGTGAAGTGGTCCGATTTTGGAATTTATGAGGTAGATTTCATGAGAAATTTTTCATACTTTCCAATTCTAATGAAATCGAATCGAAATTTGATCGAGAACTCCGACTTTAAGGATCGTGGCCCGCCCCCCCCCCCCCTTGCCTTCCAAGGAGGACTGGGGGAGTTTCGAGACCATAAAATTCGAATTTCTTGGGGTCGATTCCCTATTTAGCCCCGCGGTCGCTGACTTCGTCCGACCTAAATCAACCGAGAAAAAGGCCTGGTACGGGTTCTCAGGGACACCCTGAATAACAGTCATTATTAGTTGTAAATCCCTTATTTTAACATACATACAAAAAGAATCTAAAATTGGGTACTACTAAAAAAAAATCCCATTTTTGTTGCCAAATCGTTTTACTTCTGTACTTTCGAAGTCTTTGTATAAAAGTTATAAATAATTTAGTTTTTGGATATAATGTTTACTATTTTTTTCAATTTTTTTACATAAATTTGTTATTAATGTATTAAAATATCACTGTTTTGCCAATTTTGAAATACTTAAAATCATCCTCCGCTGCTGCCAGTCTGAATGCATAGTGTCTCATCAATCCTCCCATTCCTTTGGTAGAAAAGAATATTTTTAAATTTAGATGAATGCGCTTCATTTGAAAGGTTTTCCTAATTCTTCATCCGAAAGGGGCCGTCTTGTGTTTGTTTTGGATCCTGAATGTTGAAGGTGAGTTATTACAGCATTTATTCAGTAGTCACATTTTAAGTCGGAGAAGACTCTTCAATAAAATCCACATAAAAAGTTGTGTTTAAATGCACATATTGCAGCTTGAAAAAGTTAATCTTCAATTGGATCGGGGGCCTTAAAATCGGTGTTTTGAAGAAAGTCGGAGCATGTGTATCTTAAGTCAGGGTAGTAGAAAAGGCACACAATGTTTCCCTTCTCCACTCCAACCCAGTGCTGAGTAACGTTAGAGAAAAGGCGCTTGACTTCGGACGCTTTCACACGAGACGCAAAAGTCTGCCTCAAAATAATTATGTTTGACCCCTCAAAAAACTATGAGATTAGAATAAAACATAATTTCAGACTTCCGGTGGCACAAAGGAAATTATTCCATTATTCTTTAAGGTTCCAATGAAAGTTGCGTGACATTGGAAAAAGAAAAAAAAGTGGACATTGGACGTTTTTGCATGATTTGAGATCGCACGTCAAGAAATGTGTTTAGTACTGCCTAGAATGCATAAAATCGATTGCAATTACATAAAGTAGGGTGCATCAACGTTGAACAAAATTAAATTTGAGCTCACAGATAAAACCAAGCAGGGCCTTGCCTGGGCCGGGAGGCAGAACTTCATTATTTTTTTAGATAGAAATCTACTTTCACTTTCCCTCCATCTTCATGTTAGGACAAAATTCTCTTAAATGACTGCTTCCTATTTGTCGGAATCCCCTCCCTTCTGTATTCTTTTCGCAAAAAAAAGGTGATAACTATGCCCTAGAAACTAATGGGAACACAACACATGGAATCTAATAATTTGACATCGGAAGTTTTCGCATGATTTTGAGATTCGGACCCCAAAGAAGGGGGGAAAAACCCAAAAAGTAGGTCAAATTCGTCTGCGCACAGATGCGCCAACCCTTGAAGATGACAACGAGCCCAAATAGTCGAAATCCAAAAAAATGGCCATCGGACGTTACTGCATGTGCCGATTCAATTGTTACTTTTATTTCAAGTGTTTGTACTGTGTTTTTTGTATCTTGTGTACTTATGATGACACTTACAAATATGAAAATCCAAGACTGACTACCTCATTTATGTTTTGGACACTGAATCTTATTTACTAATGAGCTTTTGCTTATCTGCTCGGTTGTCCTCCCAGCCCCTGCCATTTCCTGCTTTACTTAGTTCATTATGTTGATGAGACAGGCCTTCTTTACCTCCTGTTTATTCATATCATACAAATTTAGTTGAATTCCATCTTACATTTATATTACTATCAATTCAACAATCCAGTGGAAAAGCTCTATCTGGCCTCCTACGATTTACTCAGAAAACTCAGGAAGGAACAAAAGGACATTATAGGGATGATGAGGGAGGTCTTTTATGGGATAAATGACCCTGGGGGAAAAAGCCTATAGGATACCTCACTTGTAGGACTAACTGTAAAGGGGGGTGGGACCAGTAGGAAAAAGAATTAAGAAAACTTGACACAGGAAAAAAGTATTAAGGAAAAAATATTATTCGCCACCAGGGTGGGTAGAGGTAAAGGGCCACATAAGTCAATGTGTCGCAACTCTGTACTTAGGTCATCAAAATGTTTTGTTGAAAACTAAACCATGTCATTTGTGATGAGAATGTTGAACTTCATCATCAACGGGAGTTTCAGAAACAAAGCAGCAATTTTCGAAATAGCAAAACAATGTCTTCGTTTGTGATTAAACAAAAGCTTTTCGGGTAAAATTACCCCCCCCCCCCCCCCCCGCATAGCTGAACCTACGAAACTTCGACTGCTCAACGTCAGAATTCAAAATACAAAATCAAGCATTTTTTTCCTGTCAGCATTCACGAGCTGTAGAAATGATTTACACATGATGTGCAAGTAGTAGAGGTTCACCAAAAGTTGGCTTTGGAAGTTATTTTATCTGTAAGGGAGAAACTGACTTTAGGTGGTGAAAAAGAAAACACAGAGTTGGCGGCTTATAAGTACTTAGACGTGCCGTGAACCTAGGATAGGACAGGAATCCAAATTCGTCATCTTAAAATCGTACCTTGTACTTCAATGTAATGATCAAAAACGGGTTCTTTCTTCTAAAATTGATAGATGGGAGCCTCTCAACATTTTCTCCATTGACCAAATTTTTTCTAAAAAATAGCTGTGTTAGTCGGATGCAGCTTTCTACCCTATCTGATAGGGCAAACGGCCGTAAAATACTTATTTTTTTTTTTTTTTTTTTTTAAAAAAACAAAAATTACAAATATCCACGATCGTTAATGTTACAAGCCAAAGGTTTGAAGTAAGGTCTTCAATTTTTTCTGAAAGAAAAAAGGATTCAATCGTAGAAAAATGGAACTGTATGCCAGGTTGCCACAGAAATTAGAAAATGAAATTCCCTGACATTTCCCTGATTTCCCTAACACAAATTTGTGAAATTCCTTGACAATTGAAGATATTCCAGGTGGTTAAAAATACTTAATTATAAATAGTTTTCAGGCAAAATTTGTTGTTTGGAACATCAACTTTGTTCTGGAAAGCAAATAAAGATGGCTTAACAATTTTTCCTGACATTTTTGTCTTTTTCCGTGACTTCTTAAAATTCCCTGACATTTCCCGGTATTCCCTGACTGTGGCAACTGTGTTAATGTGACAAGCGACCCTTTACCTCCATCTATTCTACATCTGTCCGTTCAAGCTAATTCATTGATATTATTGTACTTTCATTAGATCTCAACAAAGAATCTTCACTTTTGCTCAACTACGTCTAATTAAGATGGGTGGGAACAAGCTGGAGATATTGTAATATTAAGGAGAGTGGACACCTCAGCGTCTAAACCGCATTGTCTGTAAAGAATGTTGAAGTCTATAAAACGTGTAAATAAATTAGATATATAATTTGAATCAAACTGCAAAATTTGCAATCAAACTGTTTCTTACTTTTCTTTAATTAAATCATTTTCAAAATTACATCGACTGTCAGCTTTTATTGAACATTTTTTCCTTTTAAAATGTATCCATCACATGTCAACATTTTCATAGAGAAAGAGAGGGATCAATGAGGGAAATAAACGCAGTTAAGGTTATATAAAGTCATCACATTTTGTGAAAGAAAGATAAAAAATGAATCATTCCATAAAATAAATAAAACGTTGAAGAATCTTTGAATCAATTTCGTTGAAATTATTAGAAATTTTCAATCGCAACTTTCCTTCTTTTTTTCCTTCTTTTTTTGACATATGGACCATGGGCTTTAAAAAAGTCAGGTCGGACAACTTTGACTTTAAAAAAATGCGTGCTTACAAAAATTTGTCAGTCGCCAAGTTGCCGTTTCGATAAGTCAAAGCATATAGAAAGACACAGCTGGAAGAGGAATATTTTGTCTTCCATCCAGATTTAGACCTAAAAGGAGGGGTATCGATAAGGGCCGATTTTAGCCCCACTTCAAAAAATCATCTGAACCCATATTTTAGGTACCCTAGGGTAGGTGCATTCTGGCGCAAAATATTTTTGCGATTGTGCATAGTTTTCCTGCCAAAACAGCCGACTCAATTTTTCGGCTGAAAAATGGTTTCAATTTTATGACGAGCCCAAAAAAGCTTTGTTTCATGAGTACGGGAGGTTCAAATCTGTAATTTTTTGCGTACTTTTCAATGAAACAGGCGAAAATTGTCTAAATCCACTTTTAAGGGGTCATTCTAGACATTTTCAACGATTTTTGGGGTTTTTTGGCAATTATTCACCTATAACTAGAAAACGGATGATTATACGACAAAAACGATTGCAGATTCAAAAAGAGCGTAAAAAATCCGTTAGAAATCATTGGTTAGACATTTTCTCAGCTTAAATTGTCAACACGAAAAACAGCTCTAAACTTGAGAAAACCGAAAAAACTGCATTTTCCACGATTATTAGTCTTCATTTACACCCAGCACAATTTTGCCACATCACCAAAATTTAACAGATTAAAGTTACATAAAAGTACATGAAACACGCCAAAAATTACGGTGTGGAAAAGTTGTGCTCATAGTTAAAAATGGACTTTTGTTGAATGGAACCATCCTTGAATAAAAGATGAAAATTCTCTAACTCTCCGGGAAGATTCGCCAATCATTCATGGGATACCTGTATCCGGGTAATTTTTTGCGTACTTTCGATTGGAACGAGTGAAAATGGTGAAAAATCATGTTAAGTGGGCCATTCAGAGAATTTTTCAAGATTTTAGGGGGGTTTTGGGGTTTTTCTGTGGGGGGGGGGGTTAGGGGTTTTTTGGGGGGCTTGGGGAGCATTTTTTGTTTGTAATACACCAAAAAAATAACCAATTCAGAAAGAACGCAAAAAATTCGATAGGATTCGATACTTGAACTCTCTCTCAGCTTGGACTGTCCACACGAAAAACGGTCTCAAACTCGAGAAACTGGAAAAAACGGCCTTTTCTCCAGCTATCCAGTCATAATTTACATCAATAGCTTAACAAAAGGTTTTTTCGTTTTTTTATTTTTCGTAAAACCCCCTCTAATGGAGATATATTTTTTAATTTTTTTTTAATGTAATTATTCATTCATTTATTTCTTTCATTATTAAACAAGTCACTTTATTCTGTACAATCATATACAAACTGTATACTTAGTACTAAAATACATCACATTACAGTTAAAAAATTAAATAAGGGCCTTATATTTGCCTTCTGCTTACACACCCGATTCACCCTCTGGTATTTCTTCAATAAAACCAAGTGGAGTTATTGACCGTTAAAAAAAATACCGTTTTACCGTACGTCCTGACCAACTTTATTTGCGACGTGCGGTAACCATACGGTATTTTTTTTTACGGTCAATAACTCCATTAAGAGGGGTTTTACGAAAAAAAAAAAACCAAAAAACCTTTTGTTAAGCTATTGATGAGCACTTTACGAAACCACAATTTTTTTCGGTTCCGACAATTAAGACAGCCACTGTGACGGGTTACATGTCAGTTTACCTACAAACCTTTGACCTACGTGACGTTTTACCTACAGCTTTTTACCTACGACATTTAAACCTACAACATTTTATCTACAAAGCAATTTGCCTTAAAAGCAATTTACCTGCATTTTTTTTTGTCTACGAAACATTTCTCCTACAATTTATCAATTTCACCTACGAGTGAAATTGCTCTCCAGCATAGCTGCCAGATTGTATGAAAAAATTTGTTTTCTTTTAAATTGAGTTAAATGGGAAGGCTAAATGGGAATGGCTATTTGGTCGCTATGGTGTACAGCTGTAAGAGAAGCCCCAAGTTTGTTTCTGTGGCAACAAAAGCATATATTTGGCGCACTTTTTCCAGTTTTTTTCTAACCTTATTTTTTCTTAACTTTTTTTTTCTAAAAATTTTAGTTTAAACTTAATTAAAATGGCAAAGTTAATAACAACCACGCGAGGGGGGAGGTGTTTAGCCGTAGACGGGTTTGTGTATCACAAGCAAATCTCACGTCAGTTCAGAACATATTGGCATTGCGCTCAACGGAAAGAATTTTGCCGAGGCCGTGCAGTCAGTACAAACAACCCGCTGACAGTCGTCAAGCAGACTACTCACAATCACGCACCAAACCAGGACGCGGTGGCTGCCCGAGAAGTGGTTAACAATCTTAGAGGTTTAGCGGCAGAGCGCCCAGATGCAGCTCCTACACTAATTTTGAGGGATGAGCTCAGTCAAGTGACATCAGTCGTCACAGCTCAACTTCCACTACGAAGTTCTCTGAGAAGAACAATGAACCGGAGACGGCAAGCCGAGCTCCCGCCAAATCCTGCCAATCCACAAGAGTTAAACATTCCTCCTGAGTATCGCACCACACTGAAAAATGAGCCCTTCCTCTTGTACGAAAATTTAGATGACGATGATGCCTCTACTATCCTAATTTTCGCTTCAGACAGGAATTTGAGGGTTCTTGGAGCTTCACAGACCTGGTTCATGGACGGAACTTTTAAAGTCACACCAATTATCTTTCATCAACTTTTTACAATTCACGGGATGATTGAGGATTCGGCGTTTCCCCTTGTTTATGCCCTAGTCGAAAATAAGGAAGAAGAAACGTATTATCAAGTTCTGAGAGAAGTCGTTGCACATTGCAATGCAAGAGGAATTAACATTGCAGCGCCTGACACGCTTATAAGCGATTTCGAAAAGGCAATCATCAATGCAGGCAGAAGAATGTTTCCAAATGCGCAAGTGCGGCTGTGTTTTTACCATCTGGGACAAAGTTCGTACAGGAAAGTTCAGGAACTTGGCCTACAAGCAGCCTACATTAATCCCGAAAATCGAGAATTAAAGATTGCAGTTCACTGCATGTTAAGTGTGGCTTTTGTACCACCAGATGACGTAGAAGAAGTGTTCGATGCCCTTGCCGAGACTCTTCCCGATAATTTACAAGACCTGGCGGATTATTTCGAAAGAGTCTACATCAAAGGAATCAGACGAAGACGTGGTCGAAGAACTCCTCCCCAATACGCACCCGCTTTATGGAACCAATTTGAAGCTATCGCAAATAATGAACCCAGAACAAACAATCTTACGGAAGGGTGGCACCACCGGTTCAATGATTTAGTGGGGAAGAACCACCCCTCTTTTTATCATTTTCTCAGAGAGTTGAGGAAAGAGAATGACGATGTGGAGAACATGATCATGGAGGTCGAGATGGGAAGAACTGTCAAAATGCCGCAAAGGTCAAAATATCGGCGTGTCAACGAAAGACTGCACCGGCTAGCGGGACGGTATGAGGCGATGAAAACTGCTGGGAGACAACTAGATTATCTCCGCGCGTGTGCGCACAACTTCGACCTGTAAGAGAAGTAAGTAAGTCTCTTGGTGGTTACTTCCTCCCCTAAAATCTCTCAAAATAGAGTCCGTTTTTACACAGCTCACATCTACACAAATAAATTGTAGGTTGAATGTTTTGTAGGCAAGAAAAACTGCAGGTAAATTGCTTCGTAGGCAAAATGCTTTGTAGATAAAATGTTGTAGGTTTAAATGTCGTAGGTAAAAAGCTGTAGGTAAAATGTGCCGTAGGTCAAAAGTTTGTAGGTAAATTGACCTGTAACCCTGTGACGTCATATCTGAACACGTGCGGTATTTTTTTCAAAAATTGAACTTCCCGAAACTCGAGAACCACGCATCCTAGAGGATTTTGGTACGGGACTTTTCTGCTTGTTTTGAGCCATGGAACAACCCCTGGAAGTTTGTCGTCACTTATTTGTTACACCTTGTATACTGCTTAACGATCTAACCCCTGGAAGTTTGTCGTCACTTATTTGTTACACCTTGTATACTGCTTAACGATCTAACCTGTTAAGTGACCAGGATGTAAATTATGACTGGGGAGCTGGAGAAAAGGCCGTTTTTTCCAGTTTCTCGAGTTTGAGACCGTTTTTCGTGTGGACAGTCCAAGCTGAGAGAGAGTTCAAGTATCGAATCCTATCGAATTTTTTGCGTTCTTTCTGAATTGGTTATTTTTTTGGTGTATTACAAACAAAAAATGCTCCCCAAGCCCCCCAAAAAACCCCTAACCCCCCCCCCCCACAGAAAAACCCCAAAACCCCCCTAAAATCTTGAAAAATTCTCTGAATGGCCCACTTAACATGATTTTTCACCATTTTCACTCGTTCCAATCGAAAGTACGCAAAAAATTACCCGGATACAGGTATCCCATGAATGATTGGCGAATCTTCCCGGAGAGTTAGAGAATTTTCATCTTTTATTCAAGGATGGTTCCATTCAACAAAAGTCCATTTTTAACTATGAGCACAACTTTTCCACACCGTAATTTTTGGCGTGTTTCATGTACTTTTATGTAACTTTAATCTGTTAAATTTTGGTGATGTGGCAAAATTGTGCTGGGTGTAAATGAAGACTAATAATCGTGGAAAATGCAGTTTTTTCGGTTTTCTCAAGTTTAGAGCTGTTTTTCGTGTTGACAATTTAAGCTGAGAAAATGTCTAACCAATGATTTCTAACGGATTTTTTACGCTCTTTTTGAATCTGCAATCGTTTTTGTCGTATAATCATCCGTTTTCTAGTTATAGGTGAATAATTGCCAAAAAAACCCCAAAAATCGTTGAAAATGTCTAGAATGACCCCTTAAAAGTGGATTTAGACAATTTTCGCCTGTTTCATTGAAAAGTACGCAAAAAATTACAGATTTGAACCTCCCGTACTCATGAAACAAAGCTTTTTTGGGCTCGTCATAAAATTGAAACCATTTTTCAGCCGAAAAATTGAGTCGGCTGTTTTGGCAGGAAAACTATGCACAATCGCAAAAATATTTTGCGCCAGAATGCACCTACCCTAGGGTACCTAAAATATGGGTTCAGATGATTTTTTGAAGTGGGGCTAAAATCGGCCCTTATCGATACCCCTCCTTTGTTCGTATCTTTACTGATATACTTTTGGACTTGGAATGTTTTGCGTATTTTACCAATAAAATTGGTTTATGGATCAACCAAAACTGTGAGGATTGTATGTGAGCCTCGGACCTCGAGGGTCAGTAAAATGCGGTATTACCAGGTTGCGATAATTTAATTACTTTTTGCACCGTCTGGCAACAACTGTGATCAAGAACAGCATTTCCACCCTATTTTACTTCTCTTTGTTAAAAAGGACGTAAATGGATGGATGCAAGTTTTTTCATACATCTGATGTCATCTTAAATGTATTTCTGCATATATTTACAGAGATTAAAAAACAAAACCGAGAGAGTAAAAAAAGAACAGACAAAATTGAAAAAAAAAAAAAAAAACAACTTCAGAACTTAATCATGCATAAGGGCATAAAAATGCATCAAGGTTTAGGATTATTTTAACTCTAAAAAGTTATTGTAAATACAGGAAAAGTTTTTAGAAGAGTTCAGCCGTGCTAGCAAAATTCAGATTTCACGGAATCCCAAGGTTTACGACAAACAAAAAAAACACTGTTGTATTCACTCTGAAGCATTGAATTTGGATTCTGGGCATATGCAGTGCGTACACCGATAACTTCAGTCTGAAAGAGACAATTCATAAAAATTAGATAACATCACTGACACAAAACCTTGAAGAAATAATGACTTTTTGGTTAGCGAAGTAGGAAAAAAGGAAGGATAAAAATGAAGCATCTTTCTTGATTCCCCCCCCCCCCCCTAAAATACGGAGAATAGGCAATTGCCTACGTCTAAAGGTCAAACTATGCCTAGCCAATTTAATTCCAAACAATTTCTCATTATTTTTGAAGGTGCAAACAGACATCTGAAACACGGGTGGAGAAAATTCAAGTTTTTGACACGTTTTAAAGTCCACTTTTTTTATTGCCTCAAAAAAAACTTCTTTCAAAAATTAACCTCTTTTACTGTTTGTAAGCAGCTACTTTGAGTGAGTATTATTCAGCAGTGACAACAATGTATACTTTGAAATTATTGAGAGACTCTTAAAATGAACAAAAGGGAAAAAGTTTAAAGTATTGGGAGTTTTCTCTGTATGGAGATTCACAAAACTTGTGGATCCTTGCAAACTGTCTGAGCCTCCTGACTTCCGAAAAATCTCAACAAATTCACTGAATCCAACACCTGAGCAACAAAAAAAAAAGAAAAGAAAAAAAAATTGCAGGGGGGTTCAATGGATACTTAATCAATACTCTTAACTTGGAACAACATACTTTACTTATTTTTTATATTGCTCTGACAGTGCGTTGCTCACCTCCAGAGAACTAATAGTGATCCCATCTCGGAATAATTATTAATTATACGTAATCACAGACATGCTATACACAATGGGTATACAGCAGAGTTTTGTTAGCACCTTAAATTCACATAAATTACATCAGAAATTTGAGCATTTTTTAGTGTATTTTCCGAAGGAAAAATACACATTTTTATTACGTTCTCCCTCATGGTGGGACCTAGACCTGGGACCATGTAAAGAGCACCAATCACGAGTCGTAGATCACGAATATACATATCATTCATTTTCTGTATATATGGTTATCCAAAAGTCACCTACCACCCCTTTAACTTTTTTTCTAATTGAGATAGAAGTTTGAAACTTTGGGAATGTTCCTCGGTTTAAGGTAGCAACTTTTTGGTCCCCCCAAAATTTTGGGGGGCTAACTTTTTTTTTAAATGGTGACCCTCCTTTTGTGATACCTGATTCGAAAGATAAAAAAAAAAAAATTTTGGCACAAACCGCAGGTCAAAATGTTGATTTTTGACAAAATGGCGGCCGGTCAAAGTTCAAAATGGCAGAAATTTGGCATCTCTGTTTTTTATCGGCGGATTGGTCTGAAACCCGGAATCCAAGGGGTTTTCGGGACAAGAAAAACGATTCTGGCATTAGTTTTCCAGAAATGTCAGTCCTTATCAAGATGGCGGCTTAGAGCGGGAAGTGGATATTTAGGCTGCTCATCGTCGGATTTGTATGAGACTTGGTATCCGGGGGTATTTCGGCACGAGAAGAACGAATCTTTCATTGGATTTTTGAAAACTTTAAAATGGCGGCGAGAGAATTACGGAAAATCCATATCACGGCTGTTTATCGATGGACTTGCACAAAAGTTAATACTCTGGTGGTTTTTGGCTCGAAAAAAATTTATCTTTCATTAGATTTTTGAAACACTGAATATCGTCAAAATTGTGGCGGAAAAATAACGGAAAATCCGTATCCACCATCGCCATTATCATTTTTGCCGTCATTTTAAAGTTTTGAAAAATTTTAAAAATCCAATGAAAGATTCGTTCTTCTCGTGCCGAAATACCCCCGGATACCAAGTTTCATACAAATCCGACGATGAGCAGCCTAAATATCCACTTCCCGCTCTAAGCCGCCATTTTGAAAAGGACTGACATTTCTGGAAAACTAATGCCAGAGTCGTTCTTCTCGTCCCAAAAAACCCTAGGATTCTAAGTTTCAGACCAATCCACAGATAAAAAACGGAGATGCCAAATTTCCGCCATTTTCTCAAAAATCAACATTTTGACCTGCGGTTTGCGCCAAAAACTTCCTTTTTTTACTATCTTTCGATTCAGGTATCACAAAAGGGGGGTTGCCATTTGAAAAAAAAAAAGTTAACCCCCGCCAAGGGGAGCTGCTAGGGTGGGCCGAAAAACAAAAATGTCGGAATTTCGACATCCCTGCCGTTTCAAAAGTGGCCAAATGCTCTCAAATGAATGTAAAAAAAAATTCAGGTCCCTTTGTAAATTTAAACATACGGCCCAAGCCCCTTGTAATTTGAGCACTTAGAATTTAACGATTTTCGATGATTTTTCAAGGAATTCACATTGCTGTCTCAAGAATAAGGCAAAATAAATTGTTTTTAGTCATGACTCTTACGTAATTTTTGATGGGAAACTGATTTTTGAGGTTTTGGAATCGATATATCGACGACTTATATCGAAAAGTTCGATATTTCGTCAAATTTCGCCGAAATTTGGCAATTTTCTCAGCATATTTCTGGATTTTAGCAGCGTATAGTTCAGAAATTTAACTCTGACACTATTTTTGCAAGAAAGGTCACATTAGACAATGTTTCAACCCCCGAAGATAATCGATCATTCGATTACATCGCCGGTTTTTTGCTGAAATTTTGATTTCATCGCAACGGCTCTCAGCTTAATTTTATTTTGACTCTTCTTTTAATTACACAGCACAACAAATTTCGGGTTTTGGTTTGTCCTTCGAACCAAACCAATTTTTTTCGATTTCTAGGTGCTAAAGAAGCCCGAAAATGGCCATATTAACTTCAGCAAAATTTGCTGGTCCTCAGGGCGCCGCCATTTTGAATTTTTGAAAATTGAGAAAACCCACGATCAGATTTTTTCAAATATCTCCTCAACGGTTCATCTCACGAAAAAAACAGAAAAACCAGCGGAAAGAGCATAAAATTTCCTAAAGAAATCACCCTCCTTTGTTTTTCCTACCTTAATTTTTCGGTCATGAAATTAACGTTTTCTTCAAAAATTACCTTAAAAAAGGCGCATTTTTGCAGATTTTAGGAGAAACTTTGCTTCATACCTCCAGCCACGATTATCTGAGAAAAAAACTGTTATGCTCATTGAAAAGAGCTTAACATTTACTTCTGGAAAACATATGTCAATAATTCCTAAACTTGATTTAATCCTGTGAAACAGCAGTTTATTAGTTTCGCCCTTAAAATGTGATTTTTCGACCATTTTCCTTGGAATCGCGAAAAAAATAGAAAAAAACCCAAAAACGTAACAGGAACTGTGTAAAAAGGTGGCAAAATAGTGCTGGGTCCACACTATTTTGCAAACCAAGCCAAAAAGTTCCAAAATTTTCAATCAGAATCAAAAATGTTGAGCTCTAATGGATAACCAGTACGGCAGTACATAACTGAAGGGGAAGAGCGTTCAGCTCAGGCAGTTTAGGCATTAAGGTGAGGTAACGTCGAGAGATCTATAATCTGATCGTGGGTTTTCTCAATTTTCAAAAATTCAAAATGGCGGCGCCCTGAGGACCAGCAAATTTTGCTGAAGTTAATATGGCCATTTTCGGGCTTCTTTAGCACCTAGAAATCGAAAAAAATTGGTTTGGTTCGAAGGACAAACCAAAACCCGAAATTTGTTGTGCTGTGTAATTAAAAGAAGAGTCAAAATAAAATTAAGCTGAGAGCCGTTGCGATGAAATCAAAATTTCAGCAAAAAACCGGCGATGTAATCGAATGATCGATTATCTTCGGGGGTTGAAACATTGTCTAATGTGACCTTTCTTGCAAAAATAGTGTCAGAGTTAAATTTCTGAACTATACGCTGCTAAAATCCAGAAATATGCTGAGAAAATTGCCAAATTTCGGCGAAATTTGACGAAATATCGAACTTTTCGATATAAGTCGTCGATATATCGATTCCAAAACCTCAAAAATCAGTTTCCCATCAAAAATTACGTAAGAGTCATGACTAAAAACAATTTATTTTGCCTTATTCTTGAGACAGCAATGTGAATTCCTTGAAAAATCATCGAAAATCGTTAAATTCTAAGTGCTCAAATTACAAGGGGCTTGGGCCGTATGTTTAAATTTACAAAGGGACCTGAATTTTTTTTTACATTCATTTGAGAGCATTTGGCCACTTTTGAAACGGCAGGGATGTCGAAATTCCGACATTTTTGTTTTTCGGCCCACCCTAGGGGCCGCCCCACAGTGCGTTGAATGGTGACAAAAATCCCCCTAAAAATAGAAGTCGAAATTTTCCAAACATTATGTGGTGAACGTTAAGTGGTATATCTGGCAACACTATTGTCAGCGAAAGTATCGATTTTTATCGATACCCAGTGCCCGCACAGGTTTCAGCCAGTTCAGAGCTTCTGATTAGAAGCCGATTACAGATGACAACAATGAGGAGCATTCTGATCAACAGGCCCCATTGCCATTCTATTCTTCCTAGCAGCTTCATTCCTACTGGTAAGCACTATTTATTTTTGATTTTTCCAATTTTTAAATCCTTTTTTTGGTGGCGAATATTGCATTTTGAAATACTGCTCATTTTTAACCCTTTTTTCCACTCTCACGGAGTGGCACAAAAAAGCATTGACAGTACTTGAACTTTTGTGCACATGGATATATTCAGTAGTATGTGCACTTTCAGAAATTTAACGGTTCATCTGCCCGATGTTGCCCGTTCGGATGGAAATCATGATTTAATAGGAAAATTTGGCCATTTTTCAGGGGTTTTTGGGCTTTTATTCGACTTTGATTCAGAGTTCACGTATTAACCTTCAATTTTCAAGACATTTGGCACTGACGCAAATAGATACTACTAAAAATGGTGTAAAGAAATGGTAAAATTCATTTTTAAGTATCATATGATGCCAGCTCGCTCAAAAAAATAGCACATTTCTGTAATATTTGTATCCATGCATATGTATGCATATATGAACCAATTCCGATTACATGAACCTAGTTTCCAAAAAATATTGAGATGAATATTTTAAATGCCATTTAAAATAGAGGAAATTTGAAATTGAAGTAGCTCAATGTTGCCAAATTTCATGAAAACATCCATTTTCGCAAGGCTCGTTTTTACGTTGGTACCCGAATAATGGTAAAATTCTTACAAATGATCATGATTTTTGTCCAAACGGGGGGCTACGGGCAGCTGAACTTTTACTATTTTGAACGTGCACATACCACTGAATATGTCCACAGTGAAATATGTACTTCCAATAGTTGTCAATAGTTCTTTTTGCCACTTCATGAAACTTCAAAAGAACGTAAAAACGAGCCTTGCGAAAATGAATGTTTTCATGAAATTTGGCAACACTGAGCTACTTCAATTTCAAATTTCCCCTATTTTACATGGCATTTAATATATTCATATCAATATTTTTTGGAAACTAGGTTCATGTAATCGGAATTGGTTCATATATATGCATACATATGCATGGATACAAATATTACAGAAATGTGCTATTTTTTGAGCGAGCTGGCATCATGTGATACTTAAAAATGAATTTTACCAATTCTTCACACCATTTTTAGTATTATCTATTTGCGTCAGTGCCAAATGTCTTGAAAATTGAAGGTTAATGAGATGGCAAAAACCTCTCTTAAATTCTCAGGGTCCACCAAGGCCACATATGTCCAAAAACTTACTCTATATGGTTTAAAAAAAAAGAAACAAAAAATAATCCCTTAACAATAAGAAAATTTAAAAAAAAAAAAAAACCGATTTCGTGGTTCACAGATATGTACATAAATCCTTCGAATGAACTTGAAATCACAAAATCGGTCGAGAAAATCTAAATGAATTTTCTCCTTCAATTATGAGTTTCGCAACAAGCACGACTCGCTTGAAGCTTTCCATACACGAGCCGCAAGAAACTAATTTCTTCTTTCTTACCTACTGATTGTGAGGAGAGGGGGAGCATTTACTTTTTCCTTCATTTATACAGGATGCAACAAGCATGACTCTTGTGTTTGCAGAAACCCTTTCATTAAGGAGATCGCGAGAGCCTTTACCGCGTTCATTTCCAAAAGGGATTCCTCCAGAATTTCACGCATTTTAATAATTTAAACGATTCATCTGTTCTTCTCTTCTCTCCTTCCGTCCATTGACAGAGATACAAAATTTTTCCGACTCACTGACGCGACCGGCTCGATGCTCTCAGTGAAACGGTGCCTTTTTATCCCTGACGCCAGCTTCAGTTTTACCAGTGGACCCATTTTACCACATAGGTACATTTCAGACTCTTTCGATTAACTTCGCTGCATCTAAATCATGGTTGCTTTTACTGTAAGCTTACCATATGATTTGGATGGTGAGAAGGCTAAAAGTTTTCGTTTACTTTTCCTTTTTTTCATTTTCACGAAATGGGTCCCATTTGACACGAGGAGTTATTTAAAAAAATTGAATTAAGTTTCGATATAAGAAAACTCACACCCATGCTGTGATGTAAGTGTTATTCTGATTTCTTTTTTTTTTTTTTTTTTTTTTAATCTTAGAGGTAATCCACACTTGTTTACGCATCGAGCCGGTCGCGTCAGTGAGTCGGAAAAATTTTGTATCTCTGTCAATGGACGGAAGGAGAGAAGAGAAGAACAGATGAATCGTTTAAATTATTAAAATGCGTGAAATTCTGGAGTAATCCCTTTTGGAAATGAACGCGGTAAAGGCTCTCGCGATCTCCTTAATGAAAGGGTTTCTGCAAACGCAAGAGTCATGCTTGTTGCATCCTGTATAAATGAAGGAAAAAGTAAATGCTCCCCCTCTCCTCACAATCAGTAGGTAAGAAAGAAGAAATTAGTTTCTTGCGGCTCGTGTATGGAAAGCTTCAAGCGAGTCATGCTTGTTGCGGAACTCATAATTGAAGGAGAAAATTCATTTAGATTTTCTCGACCGATTTTGTGATTTCCAGTTCATTCGAAGGATTTGTGTACATATCTGTGAACCACGAAATCGGTTTTTTTTTTTTAAATTTTCTTATTGTTAAGGGATTATTTTTTGTTTCTTTTTTTTTAAACCATATAGAGTAAGTTTTTGGACATATGTGGCCTTGGTGGACCCTGAGAATTTAAGAGAGGTTTTTGCCATCTCATAGTTACTCACTTAGTTTTATCAACCTTCTTGGAGGGGTGAAAGGGAATGTTTTTGGTTAATAAAATGTAACACGTCAATTTTCTCGACCGGATTTTTTGCCCGAAAATGTTTTTGAGGGTTTTTGTAGTTTATATCAGCTCGTTTTTGAATGGAAAAAGGTGTTGCCATAAAATATTAAGTAGGTACTATTGGCTATTTGAAAATCCTGAATGAATGGAAAGTAAACAAAACATCTGCTAAAGCACATACACATTCAGCGGAAATTTTAATAGCACCCACTGACTTGTGATCAGTCTGGAAATAGGTAGTTGAAAGTAGCGGGGCTACCTAAGGTAGTCAAATGTATCTGTACCAATTGGAAAGGCTCACAGGAAAAGGGTGACAGGGGAGGGGGAGAGGTTGAATAGCAATCGAGTTGTCATTTACCTGCGTGAGAAAATTAATGGAAAAAGAGTATAACTCATTGTCATAGGCATTACACTGTAAGCTTATTCCAACTGATAGAATAATTTTGCTCATTTGTTTCAACTACGTACATCATCCCTCTTAAGCGCACCTATATTTGTATTAATGCTAGCGGCAAGTTTTTCGATACTGAATTTCATCACTCAGCAACCTATCAGATGATAATGGAAATTCATGAGAGCGTTGCCTTATAAATCATAGGTACTCTGTATAGAATGATGAATAATTCATGAAACAACCAGTGAATGAAGAAGTAGAGCACAAATTTTACCAAAATGAGTCTATTTGGTGTGGCATGACTTTAAACCAGCTATTTTCATGACTTTTGGGATTATTATTCTTTAGAGCATCCAAACATCCAAACTTTGTTCCTACAGACTCTAAACCATATGTACTCTAAGGAGCATTGTAAAAGTAAAATTGTCAATGATTGCAATGAAATGAGAAATATTTTCATCTCCCCTGAATACTTAATTTCTCATTGAAAATTGGGCAACAGGCATACTTATCGCATAAGATGATCTTCCTAACTTGAGGGTGCCAGCAGCCTGATTGTTGAAAGTTTGTGTTTGAAAGGTAGACACAGATGACATTGGTTAAAAGGTGGAGCGTTATTGATCACATTCAGCCTTGGACGATTAGCGGTGCAGAAACTAGGTAGGTCAATACTGAACTCCGAACACCTGATATTTTACATGTATTGTTTCACTGGAGTAATTACATGCTGGGAGCTGAGCTTAGAAAGCACTCGCTAGGTCAAAATGGAATAATACTTCAGTAACACATCTAGCAATAAGTGGGTGCAAACATAACCTTATGACTTGATGTAAACAAACACTCAATACGTGAATGACACAGAGGCTCCCTCTAGCAAACTGGTCCTCATTTAAAACAGAGAACTGAGATTAAATATCCATTAACAGGGTGGAGATTATCCCCTCACATAAGCAGCAAGAAAGAGGGGCGGCGATTTAAACAAAGCTTTCCATTCCGATTTAGGTGGGTATATCCTTTCACTTACTGGGGCTGATGCGATCAGGCAAGGCTCATAGACAAAGTAAGGATCATGAAGACATACTTCTGGCTGCATAAAAAGATAATTGTTAATATAATGATAATTGACGTGTAAGTGAGCAAGAGGATTTCAATCATTCTGCTGCTCATTCCATAATTCTGTGGGCCGATTATTAAAAGCTTAAAGCAGCCCGATACAACATCAAATTGCGATACGTTGCAAGGTTAAGGACTATGTCTCATCGCATCGTATCGACATAGTTTCAATGATCAAGCGGCTGGGCCATCCAAGGAGATGGGTGATGCATTTTGTTTGGCTTCTAGACAGAGGAGGAATGGATGCTCCTGTTTCACGCAGGAATAGATGCAGCGAAGTGAAGCTCATTTAAAGTTAATTGTCAAGTTAAGAAGATCGAATGAGTACATACCTACCCTTCACGAGAGATCCTGTTAGACATTCAGTGGCAAAATAGTGCTTCTAACAACTACTGACACAAAATCAAAGAGACTCGGAGAAAACAAAATTTGAGCTAATGCTCATCGTCAAATATCTGTGACTAGGGGGCTGCGCCCCCTGGCCGCTCCGCGGTCCAACCCCCAGAGGCGCTTGGCGCCTCTAATAAGCAGATATCGTGAGATCGTTAAAAGATCACTAACAGTTAGGGAAAACCCGGTTTAGAGACGGCGGGAAGCATGTGAGCGTGCGCGGCGAGTGGAGGAGAAACCGGTTTGTGACATGATTAGCGTTACACCCTCAGCGTGACACCCTTAGCGTGACACGGCACCCTTATGATTTTATACTACAGAGTAAGATTTAGTGACATTAAGTTGACCTATGATTGAACTCTACTGAGAAGAAATAAAACTGTACCTCGCTTTCTCAGAAAGCTATAGCCACAAACCAATCAACACGTAGGATGAATTGCAGAATCCGACACCTAACTGCATTTCTCGCCACCAGCTGGTAAAGCATTCTAATCATGCAGAAAACATAGAACTTAACTTATATCTAATAGAGTTCACTAAAAAAAACTTCTCCTCAAGATATGAAGACTAACATTCGTGACATGAGGAAAATAACAATGTAATTGAAACCATAGCACTTTTCTACGCGAAAAGCGCAACCACCGTTGCGCTTCTCGCTTGTCTACAAATGCACGAAATGGTTTAGAAATTTTTGGGTGCTGTTTGTTATAAGAATGCAAACAGGGATGTAAATGCTGCTTCCTCTGGATTCTTTGGCACAATTTCGTAATTTCATCATCTTAAACTACATTAATTTATCGCTTGGATCAAATATGGCCAGCTAGACATAACCTAACCTTACTCATAAATTCATCGTTCAATATGTAGAAATCACTTGAGCACTTTAAGAGAAATCAATGAAGTAGTGTATCCGGCTCTAACAGAAAAAGAAATAGTAGTTAGGATCTAAAATGAATTGAACTTTTAAATTAAATCTGTTCATTATTCACAACTTTATAGTAGCTGGAGGTTGGAGGTTGGTGACGACGACGGGAATTTTGTTCCCGAAACTCGGACGGACCTGAACAGAATGAACCAATGGCATTGAACCACCACTGGTTTTTTTCTAAATTCAAAAATTATAGCTAAAATTTTGAACGACTGAAGCAGATGCTGGATTATCCGTGCAATAAAGCCCTATTTTATGTGGCGAAATGAAATCCTTATATCTTCAAGAAGTGCCCCTTAAATAGGCTCCATTACGATCTGCGGCCGTGTAAGCGAGAAATCTGTTGTCAAAGATGGTCATGACGGGTAGGTTTCGTCGGTTCAGTCGTATTTTCCGTAATTTCTCTTTTAGAACACCAGGAATGTTACAAAACTGTAAAAACCCGTGGACACGGTAACATGGCGATTCTTTAGGTACCCACTTTTATGGGTCTAAGGTTTACCGTTATCGCGGAGTTTGAGTGACTTTCTCAGGACCCTGGATTCTTGAAATTCAAATTTCCCGGCAAAGTGAAAAGTAAAATTTTCGTCGTTTTGGGTCATTAAGTGCTTATAACTTTTTGAAAACTCAATGGATCTTAATGAAACTCTTATACGCCATCCGGCTAACTTAGCTGCGTCCATAGACACCAAGATCGTTGGAATCCGTGCCGCCGTTTGCTCTGAATTCCATTCTAAATCGAATCAAATTTCAGATTAAGGGAGTTGCCTGTGACTAAGAGTGTCGGCCACCCGTTTGTTATCGGGACTTTAGTTGGACGTCATTTTCCTCGACCGGGGGTGGCTACCGCCACTCTTGATATGTGAACTCGGAATCAAAGTCGAATAAAAGCCCAAAAACACCTGAAAAATGGCCAAATTTTCCTATAAAATCATGATTTCCGTCCGAACGAGCAACATCGGGCAGATGAACCGTTAAATTTCTAAAAGTACACATACTACTGAATATATCCACGTGCACAAAAGTGCAAGTGGGTACTGTCAATGGTTTTTTGTGCCACTCCATGAAAGTGGAAAAAAGGGTTAAACATGAGCAGTATTTCAAAATGTAATATTCGCCACCAAAAAAAGGATTTAAAAATTGGAAAAATAAATATAAAAATAAAATTAGAATGATTAAATTAGCTTGTATTTCAATAAAAAAAAAATATTTGACATTCTTTAAGGTTTAAAAACCCGTAATGAAAAATAACGAAAAATGGCAACACAGCAACGTTGAACTAGTTTCTCTCTCGGTAAATTGATGTATTTTGAAAATAAGCACTTGTTAATTTTTTTTGGTGCGATCTTGAGCTTGATATCCTACTTTTCCCTAGGAGATATCAAGCTGAAAGAATTTTATCCGATTTCCCCTTAAAACGGGGCCAAAAAACCTCCTCAAAATGTTCTCCTCAACAATTTCTGTTTGTCGCAAGATAGTACGTACCAAAAAGAGCAACTAACCAAATTTTTATGAAATTTCAACAATTTTTAACGGAGATATCGATTTTTGACACTCGTTCCCTAGTAATCAACGCACGGTCCCCCCAAAATTTTGGGGGAACCAAAAAGTTGCTACCTTAAACCGAGGAACATTCCCAAAGTTTCAAACTTCTATCTCAATTCGGAAAAAAGTTACAGGGGTGGTAGGTAACTTTTGGATAACCCTGTATATGTATGTATGTATGTATGTACGTATGTATGAAGAAAAAAAACACTAAGAAGTGGCCCGAAACTGAATGTAACAAGGTGGAGAAATGGTGCTGGGTCCACACCAATTCGCGGGGAAATCAAAGCCAAGGAGTTCCAAAAATTAAAATTAGAGTCAAAATTATTTTTGAGTTCTGATGCGCACCAGTACGAAACTGAGGGGGAAAGTGTTCAGCTCAGGCAGTTTGCATAGGAATATTAAGTTGGAGCCACGTCGAGAGATCTATACCGGTTTGGGCCTTTTTAGACCTCATCAGTAGATCACACTCGGCAGTGAACCCGACTTAACATGCCGCAAAATCCAAGACGGCATTAAAACGCCGTCATGGATATGACCCGAGGCATGACACAAAAGTGTGATCCTCGCGCCATCTACCGTCGCCGCTGAACAACTCTCATAACAAACAAGGAAAACCCGAAAAAATGATAATCAGGCTGGTTGGAGATGCGAACGCATCTAGACGCAACCGCCCGCTCCCGAACGGGAGAGCACATATCCCCAAATTGTGCGTATAAATGAAGAAAAAAAACCCTAAGAAGTGGCCCGAATGGCGGTTTTCTTCATTTATATGCACAATTTGGGGATATGTGCTCTCCCGTTCGGGAGCGGGCGGTTGCGTCTAGATGCGTTCGCATCTCCAACCAGCCTGATTATCATTTTTTCGGGTTTTCCTTGTTTGTTATGAGAGTTGTTCAGCGGCGACGGTAGATGGCGCGAGGATCACACTTTTGTGTCATGCCTCGGGTCATATCCATGACGGCGTTTTAATGCCGTCTTGGATTTTGCGGCATGTTAAGTCGGGTTCACTGCCGAGTGTGATCTACTGATGAGGTCTAAAAAGGCCCAAACCGGTATAGATCTCTCGACGTGGCTCCAACTTAATATTCCTATGCAAACTGCCTGAGCTGAACACTTTCCCCCTCAGTTTCGTACTGGTGCGCATCAGAACTCAAAAATAATTTTGACTCTAATTTTAATTTTTGGAACTCCTTGGCTTTGATTTCCCCGCGAATTGGTGTGGACCCAGCACCATTTCTCCACCTCGTATGCATGTATTTCAGCCAGCGTGAGGATTTTTCAGTTTTCAGAGCTTTGAGCGGTAGTTAATTTTTAAGTTTCTTGAGACGAAATTGCTGGAGTTAGGTTCCCCTAAGAGTACTTTTAAACTGTGAAGAAAAAATCGGAATACGTTAATTACTTTCCGCACAGCGAGGGGTCAAAGTGGAGGTAGGTTTAATTTTGTCCATGCGATAACTCGAGTAAAAATGAATATTATGAGCTGAAATTTTGATGGTAGTTAGAGATCTACTAAGACTAGTTTCCTATTGAATTTCAGCGCAATCGGCCAACGGGTTCCATAATAGTGGCAATTTACCGTTTGTACGGGTGGGGGGGGGGGGGGGGAGTTGCGCTAAATCTCGAGTAAAAATGATATTTTCAGCTGAAATTTAAATGGTAGTTAGAGGCCCACTAAGTCTGGTTTCCTATAGAATTTCAGCAAAATCGGCTTTTGCGTTTTGTATTAGCGGTCATTTATATGTTTTACAGATGGGAGGGGGGGGGGTGGTTTGCGTGAAAATATTCCTCAACGTCCAATTAATTTTTCCCCCAATATTAAATCCGCTCAGGTGAGAATATAAAAAAAATGAGGGAATGGATAGGTTTAAATTTAGTATAAATCATAACTGGGATCCAGGGTCAAGTTTTAATCACCCAAGGGGAACTGTTTCTTGAAACATATCTGTGGCAAGAGGGGAGGGGTAAATGATTTCATTCCCCAATGTGACGCTACCCTTCGGAAAATACACTCATGCCGCGGTAAAGGCGCGGACTACAAAAAGAACCGTCCCCTACTTGCTAGCAACCCCACCGAAAAACCCTGCCGCTTTTTTTGAATTCTGGCTTCAAAGAGTACCCTACATCAAAGACATGACTGGATTCGGCAGAGACACCAACGCAAAACTCCAAGTAACTAATGTCATTCATTGCAATCTTTCAATTATAAACAAACAATAGAATTATCTGCAATATGAATGCAGTTTCTATCCAAAATCTTAACTTTTCTGCTTCTTAAGTTAAGTTCTTCTATCATTGACCCCCTAAACAATACGCAGCTCAACCCCTCAAGGGGAGGGCACTGGACGGACCTGTTGGGATTAATCTAGCATGAAATAAGACAAAGCTCTGAAGATACAACCCATCGGCGACCATATTCATGATTATGGGGCGAAGCAGTTCATTCATTTTCAATAATTCCTGGAGAAAGAGAGGAAATATCCACAAAAAAAATGGTAGTATGAGCTAAGAATTATTGAGGAAGCCAATAATAATGATATCTTACCATTAGAAAGAAAAAATTTTTTAAAAGAGTACATTACAAATCAATGTAAAATCACTGGAATCATAGAGTAAGTAAACAAAAGTAAAAATGACGGAGAAAATTAATCGAGAGCACAGAGAAAAGTGACCTGCAATCTTCGGAAGAGCAAGTGGCATAAAGGCGGAATGCAAGTTGCCGAAAACTGGAAGAGAAAGTGGGATTGGAGTAAGAGAAGGGATAGCTAAGTGGGCACAGAATGCTCAGGTAGATGGAACAGAAGGGGAAAAAAAGGAATGGTTTGAAAGGGGTAGTAAGTGGGCACAGAATGCTCAGATAGATGGAATAGAAGGGAAAAGAAAGGAAGGGTTTGGAAGGGGTGGTGGACACACCCAGCATTAGATTAGGATTTTCACGTTACGGCTACGTGAGCTTTATCTTTTTATGTAGAGTAGATCTGTTTTTACATGAATAACTGTCACATGACAGCAGAAATTTTAAGTTTTGCGAGGAATGGTGAAAACAGAATAACTCATTGGACTGAATTATGTCTTTCATAGGATTTTCATCGAACTCGAGGCACATATTTATAGTAGACTGTTTGACATTTTTGAGGATGTTTCTATTTACAGAGACAGTTTGCATAATAATTAACTGCCTTTGAACATCTTGTTTCATCAAAAATTTTTCGTATTCGTCAATCAACTTTACGACCCTTTTGGCTACATCATTGAGCTCGAGCACCTTTATTTGTTGACCTTTAAGTAAGTCTTGATATAGCTCTCATTTTGGGGCCAAGTCTCCAGGTCACATCTAAGAAAATCGTCTTGAAGTCATAAAAGTTGGGAGAAAAAGGTTCAAATCTTCTGAAATAAATTCGTGCGTTCCCTTTCCTCGAATCTCAATGACGTTTTGTAGTTTTAGACGCTTAAGACCTCCTTGTGGTGGGTTTTCTTTACTAGGGGCTGCAACCATTTTTAATTTTGCCCCAAGGGAATCCTATCGTCAAAAACGCAAGGGATGCATGTTCACACGTTAATAACAATATGATGCCTTATACGTAAAAACAGCAGATGTCGCATTTTCAAGTTTAGGGAAAGTCGCATTCAAACTTATCAAAGCAGTGTGCGTTTAGGTGTCCGTGTAGCACATATGGTTTGGTCACGTAATTTATAATAGAACGAATCCTCCTCTAAAAATGGATTTTAAAGGTTTGAATTCGAAGCAAATGTCAACTATATACATTGATCTTACCACATCCGCTGTTTTTTCAGAGAACTTTATTATTAGGCATAAAACGAACTACTTAGCTAAAGAGAGATAAAGCAATTGATATTGATTAAATTATGATCACTGCTTAGTATTTCAATTATTTTAGAAAAAAAATAAATATTTGGTAGCTATCGAAAAAAATTAGGAACAAATCATATTATCAGTCTTTGAAAATAGAGAAAAATTAAAAAGGGTACCATCTCCCGAAGACATAGAGATACTTGTTGTCTTTCTTGAAAGTGGATCCTAAAAAGGATCTTTAAAATTGTATATGTATTTAGGAAAAAATTGTCAAATTTACCTCAAAAACAAAACCAAAACCTAAGATGACTTCTTTTACTATTTCATAACTAGGTTCTATTGAGTCAGGTAAAAAACCATTACTGAAATGATACAACAAAGGTCCTAGATTGATCCATACTCCACCTGTTAATTAAAGAAATCGAGTGTGAAAAAATTATGAAGAAACATAAAAGAAGAAGCTAAAATTGGACAGCAATATATTCATTTATCTCTTTAAAATTACTGATACCTTAAGATGTAAATCATCAGAGCTTGTCATATCCAAGAGTACCTTAATTGGATTGCATTTTGCAAAAAGGAACCAGGAGCATTGCAATGTTGCTAAGATTGTGCAACTTCATCCATTGCAATTTAACAATTGAAATTCTGAAAAAATATGAAATTTACATGGTAATTTTTGTCCTAAATTTATAGTTTTTATCAATTAAAAAGAAACTGTTTATGGATGATCAGGTTTTTCTTTCCAGACAAAAGAAGCTGCACAATCATAGCAACATTGCAATGCTCCTGGTTCCTTTTTGCAAAATGCAATCCAATTAGTAGAGCATCAACACTGGACGGTCCATTCTTTATTGGCTTCGCCACCTCAGCCTCTAGGCTGTCTTGGGCCAAAAAATGGTGGACGTTCCGAACAGCTGTAGGTTAAAATCATTGATCCTTGGGTTACACATGTTTTACTGTTTTAGAAAAAATATTTGCCGTGTACTTCAGAAAATTATTCTCGGGATTCACACTTTTTGTGGCAGATTTTATGGTTCATAATCATCAATCCGTCAACACACTTATGACCCATCAAGTTCAAAGTCAATTCCCTTCTCTTGGCCCGAGGCAGTATTTATACAGCTCAATCTCCGTAATCTTCATAAATTAAGAAAACTCTTCGTTTTTAAACCCATAGGGCCTTCGTTTTTTCTGTTTTAGTAACTCTTTTATCTAGAGAAAATTAAGTGTAAATTTATTTAATGCAAGCCACCAAATTTTAAAAGACGCATATAGTGCTGTATTGAAACCTGCACCTCATACAAGAAACCGGGCGCAATTCAAGCCTGTAAAGTAAGAGAGAGAAGAAAGAAAAACCTAGGGGGCATCTCAACATTGCAAATTTGAGAGAACTCTTTATGAGAAAATGATAATCGCTATCTTCACAACCTGCAGCCGTACCCAGAGATAGATAGATGATATAAGTTGTGAAACAGTAATTTGCAGTGAAACTCTCCTAGATCAGGGACTGTAATAACTAATTATCACTAAAACGGGGTAGCCTCACCGATCAGGGTTGTTTTTCTTTAAGTCCCTGATGTCACTCATTAACAATAAAAAACAAAACAAAATAGAGCAAAGAAGGGGGGGGGGGGGTTATACTCCGGTTGGCCTGGCTGGGCTGGCTTTTTTACATGTGGCGAAATGTTAGACTTAATTTAAAACTTGGGTCGTCTGATTGGCTGGGCTGAAGGCGGAAGAACAGCAGAAATGATCCTTTTTTTGTTTTTGTTTGCCACCAAATTTATTTTCACAAAGTGCACATGCACCAATTTAAAAATTATCCTAGGGGTGACCTTCCGGGCTAAACCACCTTACAAGTTATAGAAATTTGCAAAAGTTCGCAAGAATGAAATTGACAGTTGACAAAAAATTACATTGTAACTATTTACCAATTTGGAAATTCAAAACTTTCAATAAACATAGCAATAACGGCGACAAACACAACACCGACCGAAATACAACAACTTCAAACAAAACAACAATACAACACCCCGAATGTGGATTGCAGAAAGGACGGGATGGGCACCAGCAAAATGCTCAATGGGTTACCATTGAAATTTACCTCTACAGAGTGTCGGTCCACGCGCGCGACCGGACTGACTCCAGAGATTCTCCACCGAGCTCCTATAGGCCCTGGTGAGGCTGAAGAAGCGTTGGTGCCCACGTTACGGCTATTCAGAAAACTCGAGTCGCCAAAATCCCAGGCTCCCAACATGGCCACAGGATAGCCAGACGACAGTGTCTAGTGCACTGCGACCAAGTCTCCCCCAAGTCTCTAACATCGCTACTTCACCAGGTTAAGTTAGCGAGTCTGCAGGGAAACTCAGCAGCGGCGCCACTTTCCGCCGAATAACATGTCGTTATGTTCTTAGGATTCGTTTGATTTGTCACGCTCCCACGGAAAAGAGCCTGGCAGCGGTTTTCCTCTAGACAGGATGTGCATTGTCGAGTTGTCTTCTCGCTCATGCACATCCTGGCTGGAGGAAAACCGATGAATTTTGAGTTACCCAAGGGCCGAATTTTCGTTTCAGCTGGCAACTCTGCTGCCATTACAGCAGGTGAACATGAACCGGAGGTATCTTTAACCGGGCTTTGATGTAATGGATGAGATGAACAATTGTACAGTCTGTTGTGATCTTTTACAGAATAAAACCTTGTGCTCTATTGCAATTGTTATCCTGAGGCAACTCATTACCTTTAATTGAAGTACAACCATTAAGCACTCTTCCCTTCTTATTGTTGAAAAAAAATATTACATTCATCCTATTAGGACAGTTATTTAAGAGAAATAAAGTTCTTCCCATAAAGATAACTGTTCCTAATCCTACAAAATTTTAAAACACTGTGACATGTACATGCATTTGAAGCGGTACACATTTATTTCAGTTACACCTGTTGTTTCATTGAGATTCTTCTGCTAAACCCTGATTGAGGTGGCAACAAATAAAAGGTCATGATTGGAACAATAGCAAGAAGAAACACAATGACAGGATTTTTAGTCAAAGCGCCTATTTCAAAAACATCTAACTCTTGTTTGTAGTTGATATGGTTTAGTTGCTGCGATTGAAAATTCTTTCATATAATGTGATTTGGAACCCACATTGTGAAATTAGGTATTTAGGTTAGAAAACCATACAGGGTGTAACAAAAGTCCGTCCTACCCCTGCTGACTTTTGAACAAATTCTAACTTTCGAGCGTCATAAAAATTTAAGGCAATGTAACCAAAGAATCAAAACCTTATAATCAGGGTTGGTGCTTTAGCTTTTGCATCCATTTTCTTGAGCAATGTAAGCAGTCAACTATTGTTAGGAAAAGGTAGCTAGGAACGTTAATGCTGTCAGAGGTCGCTGCTGTCATAATGATGTCATCTATAGTTGTCTCAGTCAGAACGACCAAACGTTTTAGTCTTCTCAGTTAGTGTAACCAAATTTTTTAGTTGCATTAATTAGAGCAATCAAAGTTTTTAGTCGGCTCAGTCTCGACTAATTAATCAGCTGTAGCGATCAGTTACATTTTTTAGTCATATACAGTTGCTGGCAAGTGTGGAGTTACCGGCAACAGAGATAACTGCTGTGAGTTGCATCATTTAGTGCTCTTGACCCAGATTGTACAGGGTGTGACAAAAGCCCGTCCCAACCCTGCTAACTTTTGAACGAATTGAGCTAGGGAAATGAAACTTTGGGAATGTTCCTATCTCAAAAGAGACCGTCTTTTCTTTTTTTTTGGGGGGGGGGGGGATCAACATTTTGGTCCCCCTCAGAGGGGGGGGGCGGGGGGTCCCCAACTTTTTGTCCCAAATGTCAACCCCTATCGTGTGATACCTCATTCGAAAGAGCATAAAAAACTAAGAATTTTACCGCAAACCGCAGATCAATATCTTAATTTTTGACCGAGTTATGAAAGGTCAAGGTCAAAGACCTATTTTCAAAAAATCATAACTCCGGTTCAAATTATCGTAAAGAAAAAAATGAAACAGGAAAATAAACCAAATGGTGTTCGCTTTTAAGTAAAAATAGAAGAAATCACTTCGAACTAATTTTAAGAGGGGGGGGGGGGGGTTCGGACCCCCAAATACGTCAATTCAAAGTTCATTCAATTTTCCTGCGAAATAAGACAATTTCCCCTAAATTTGCCTCCACATTATCTCAGTAGGAACAAAATCAGTTCAACATTACGTTGGCAAGTCCTCAAATTTCGGAAAAAGTTAAAAAAAAACGAAATTTAAACGGTCAAATTTCATCACCTTAAATTTCGTTTTTTTGGTAAACGTCGTTTTTTGGTTCAACGTAATGTTGAACTGATTTTGTTCCTACTGAGATAATGTGGAGGCAAATTTAGGGGAAATTGTCTTATTTCGCAGGAAAATTGAATGAACTTTGAATTGACGTATTTGGGGGTCCGAACCCCCCCCCCCCCTCTTAAAATTAGTTCGAAGTGATTTCTTCTATTTTTACTTAAAAGCGAACACCATTTGGTTTATTTTCCTGTTTCATTTTTTTCTTTACGATAATTTGAACCGGAGTTATGATTTTTTGAAAATAGGTCTTTGACCTTGACCTTTCATAACTCGGTCAAAAATTAAGATATTGATCTGCGGTTTGCGGTAAAATTCTTAGTTTTTTATGCTCTTTCGAATGAGGTATCACACGATAGGGGTTGACATTTGGGACAAAAAGTTGGGGACCCCCCGCCCCCCCCTCTGAGGGGGACCAAAATGTTGATCCCCCCCCCCCCAAAAAAAAAGAAAAGACGGTCTCTTTTGAGATAGGAACATTCCCAAAGTTTCATTTCCCTAGCTCAATTCGTTCAAAAGTTAGCAGGGTTGGGACGGGCTTTTGTCACACCCTGTACAATCTGGGTCAAGAGCACTAAATGATGCAACTCACAGCAGTTATCTCTGTTGCCGGTAACTCCACACTTGCCAGCAACTGTATATGACTAAAAAATGTAACTGATCGCTACAGCTGATTAATTAGTCGAGACTGAGCCGACTAAAAACTTTGATTGCTCTAATTAATGCAACTAAAAAATTTGGTTACACTAACTGAGAAGACTAAAACGTTTGGTCGTTCTGACTGAGACAACTATAGATGACATCATTATGACAGCAGCGACCTCTGACAGCATTAACGTTCCTAGCTACCTTTTCCTAACAATAGTTGACTGCTTACATTGCTCAAGAAAATGGATGCAAAAGCTAAAGCACCAACCCTGATTATAAGGTTTTGATTCTTTGGTTACATTGCCTTAAATTTTTATGATGACGCTTCGTAATTTGAATTGAAACAATTTGAATTATCTATTAATTCCAACAAAATTGGAAAGAGCCGAGTCTTCTTCGGTCGGAGGGGACTAAAAATTCTATTTGCTAGCACCCAGAGTAATTGTTTAGTTGGTTTAAGAACTAAGAGCTTAGATGCGACTAAACCTTGGGTCAGATTGAATTTGCCTTCAGATTAAATACAAATAGTAATAAAGTTCAATTTATCTTTTCCAGAAATGAGAAAATCGAATAGTTTGCTGAGATTTTTAGGGATTGAAGGGATTTGGGGTGATTTTCCTGGACTCTCCTGGACAACATTGTTGGGGGATTTTTTTTTTTAACAGAAATTTAATACCGCAATGTTCATGAATTTAGAAAAGTTTAATGATACTCTTAAAATGATATGCATAAGGACCACAAAAATAAGTATTTGTAAATACAGTAACAATGTCCAAATTGTTATTTGTTGGTGCCCAAAAAAAAAACAAAACACTTCGTCTGTAAAAAGCAATTCTCACTCTCAGACACTACTGGGCGTTCAATGCACGATTTGCTTAACTTCACATCCACCTGTTTGGTGGTTTGAGAAAGTTTCGCCCCCCTGAAACCCAACCACTCACTCTGTGGGTGACGTTGGGTTCGCTGGACAGGCATCATTTGACATCATAAAAAATCAACACAATGAAAGTCAACACAAAGAAAACCTCCTATAGTTGAGCAACACGACTTTGTGGTAGAAATATTTCTCCATGTGTACATACATAAATCTTAAGGCTGAGTTGGGAAAGAATAAGCCCACATTCAAACCAATCAATTCCTAAAAACTGTTAACACAGAGAGAAGCTGACCATCATTGGCCATTGTTTTTTTATACTTTTTTTCATATTTTTTTCCCATGCTTCCTTCCTTTCTTTTTTTCAACATAATTTTATCCTGCTTCTTTAAACTCAGTGCACCAACTACAGATGAACAAAGTTACGAGTAGCTACACAATTTTTATAGATCCTCTCCTGGTTATCAAAATGCACACATTTTCTCAGCATCTTGCTTTACAAAGACCTATGTAGAGTTGTCTGTGAGCAAACCGATTTCCTCTAGAGTCCAGATCAACTGAATTCAATGGATAGCCCTGGGACTCATCAACTGTCAAAGTATATGCTAGTTTAATTGGAAGCTGTCCTCATGTTATCTCTGTACCATTTATCCCTGCTGTAAACAGGGTAACCCTGAGGATCGAAAATGCTTTTGGCGTATTTTCAAATGTGTAAATCTCTAATAAAAATTTAAAAATTCTGATAACGCCATTGAGTAATTTATCTTCGAGATTTAAATTTCGAATGAATCTGAGTAAGGTGCCACCGTTAATTTTCAAAATCCAAAATTTCATAGTTGACATCTGATCATGGGAAATTATGCAAATGCCATTAGCCCAGCATTTTGTGGAGATTCCCATGAAAAGCTTAAGAAATCATTGATTGTATGAGCTATTACAGTAAGGGGGAAAAAAAAAGGAAAAAGCAACACTATTAACATTCATGAGCAAAGTGATCCAGAAAAATAGGCAAAATTAAAATTAGGTGTTTTGGGTGATATTAACACTCTGCTTATCTTGCTATGTACATAGAAACCAATATTTTACCTAACCTAAACAAAGATTGAAAATAAGAATTGAAATCTTAACATGCCAAGCCCTTCTCAGTAGGTATTTTCAAAGGGTATATTAGGGGAATCTGTAACATGTACTCACATGTCATAGATTTGATTAGCTACATTTCAGAGAAGCTTGGTTTTGGAGCCATGGAAGAGATATGGCAGAGATCTATCAGAAATTAGAAAACGAAGCAGCGGGAGATCAGCATCTAATAAGGTAGGAGATATCTACCAAGGCAGGCAAGACCAGTTGATGGTGGTTGGCATCAAAAACTAAAAACTCGACGATGAAGTAATTTTGGAGAGGTAAAATTTTTTTCCAAACCAAGCAAGGCACCCAAGGTGGGGAGGACAAGTGTCGAAATGGTTTTCTCATCTCGTGCTCTTTCCATCACAAAGAGGAGATTACAACAAAGATCATCCTCTTACTTGCAAAACATTAATTGGATTGCCAGATTTGACAACTTTTATTAGAGTGAGCAGTGTATATTTAAAAGAATTCAATTTTAAAATCAGAATTTTTCGCACTGGTAGTGCAACATACTAAATTTGGACTCTTCATTTTATTGAAAAATAATTTGTTGCATATATTAACACATTATAAGTATGTTTCGATTACATATGTATGTATGTTCTGTATGAGATCTCGAAGCAGCTAAAATAATATAAAATTTACTAACCAGGCTTGAGAATATGGTAGATGGTCTCTATGAATGAAACTATGTTATGAGCACAGTCAATGAAGAAGCAGGTTGCTACACAATCCCACTCGGCCTCCTGTTTGTAAACCTGCAGTTACAGAAAAATTGTTTAATCCCCTCATCCAAAATGAAATATGCAATGTTATAGTAGATAAGTGAAAAAATTGAAACAAAGACTGTACCCACTACTTAAAGTCAAAAGGTGGTTCCCAGTGCATGAAGGAAACGTATAAAATTTCCAGTCTAGAACCGAAAAAAGAATAAAGCGCACTCATGGACCTCAATCAGAGGATACCGCAAGAAACGTAAATCTTGATTTTAATAATACAAATTAGGATCATTCAAAAAGTCCTATCTTACAGCGATGGCTGAGTACAATTTCTGGGGAAATGAGGTGTCAATGGAAACTTGCAGGAGGTGCAATCTTGGTATCTTGAGACATGAAGCTCCTGCAACTTTCCGAGTGCAAGTTGGCAGGTCACCAAGCTGCCGAAGGATTAGGACAGGACTAGAGTTCAGTTTGGCTGGCTTCAGTATTGCCTCTAAGTAGTTGGCTGTGAATTGGATAGGACTTTTTCTCGCTGAGATCCGGTGCCCTGCAAAGTAGGAGAGATCCCGCTACGCTAATTGTAGTTTGTGTCTGTTTGCTTGGTGATTAAAGTCTAGCTCCACCTCTAGCATTTGTGGTTTTTGGGCAAGTACTAGTCTGTGTAAGTAATCTGTAGGTACCTTCTGAAGAAGAAATTTAGTAATTTTATTCGTCAAGTTACCTACACTATGCAGCATTGCAGCACCTCTCCACAGAAGTGGAATTGTAGGCGATTTTCAAACCGTTCAGTGGGATAAGTTTTGTAAAAACTATTGGCTTTCCTTTATCAAGGGGTCGATTTTAAATTTCTATGGATTATTTGAAAGCCGAGCAATTTCTCTGACAATGTGTGTTACCCATGTGCGAGGTTCCTTATTGCCAGTTATCACCATTACCTGGTGCTTGCTCAGTGATTTATTTTCATGTTTCATTTCCAGGTTGACAAAAGAGATAAAAATATCCCAAAATATTCTAAGCATTTTCTATCTTCCAGGTACCTTTCAATTATTTTATTCCATCAAAGTTTGGTGACAATGGAGCTCTTGCATGCATCCAGGATTTGCAGTTTCAGTGCTTTCTTCTAACGGTAAAATTTTGACGAAACACAATGGTGCCATTGTTTTGTCTGAAGTGAACTTCCAAGCTCAGAAAAGGACTCAAAGTTGAGACCGTGATTGAGGGGATCCTCCATACTGCCGTGCAACGCAAGAACGCCGTAACTCCACTGCCGCGCGAACCGAGAAAATGACTCTCAAAGTTTTCATCCTCTCCTTTTATCCCTTTTGAAATTTTTGAAGTTTTTTTATGTCATTTCGCTTCTTGACACACTTGTGAGTCTAACTTTATTAAAAAATCGTACTAAAGGCGCCTATTGCTCTCAATAATGCTGCGTGAACAGGGATGCCTCGGATAAGCGGCGTTTTTAGTTTGTAGGGCTAGGCCGGCCGCAGTGGCTCTTACAGTGGGAAAGTGCCGCTTGGTCATCGCTCGGATTTGCGGCATTCTTGCAGTGCATCTGCCGCGCCGTGGGCGCTACCTTTTCGACGAAAAAACCCGACGCTCGATCTGGCTTCAGTCGTCTTTGTGTGATTCTCAAAATCCAGGAGCATTAAGCACGTGATTAACTTTCACATGCATTCAATTCATACCCCAACCCTTACACTTTCCTCTCAGCTGCCAAATTCCTTCATACCCCTTCTTAAGTCATTTCCAAGATTGCCAGATTTTGTTGAAATTCGTACACATCCCTTCATAAAAATAATGCCCAATATTTCCTGACCTTCTTTTAAAATAATCTGAATTCACTGAAGGGACTGATTAGATTTTCAAGATCGCTCCGATGGAATAACGAATTGGACCACATTTACCAATGAAGAACTACTATTTCTGCGCATCCATAAAAAAATATATGCATAAGTAAACAAATGGTACATAGTTTCCTTCTAAAATGAGCGATAAAAAGTTCTCTTTTTAAAAAATGTGGTCCAATTGCCCCGCGTTAAACAGAAAAGAACCAAGCCACATTAGCTATTGCCAAATTGAATTGGGCAATTTAATTTTTTACCGAAAAACGGTTGTGCGGATTTTCTGCGAATTTGAATGAATTTTCTGCGTAGTACGAAGTCAATTTCTCAAAAATGTCAAAGGAATCCGCAAAACCGTTCTCTTGTAAAAGATTAAATCGCTCTATTAAATTTGTCAATAGCTGATGTGGCTTGGTTTCTTTCTGTTTAACGCGGTCCAATTGTCGATTTAGCAAATCGTGAATTTGATCAAATGTAGGTAATATAATTTAGTGATGCAATCATTGAACATCCCAATAATGATTCCACAGAAGGACTAAACCACCAAAGAGGCATTCTAATCAGGAATTTATTATTTAATTGTTCTTTCTATTTTAATATTTTACGCAAAACCATTTATACTAAATAGTTCAGTAAAGGGTATATTGAATCACAGATATCACCAAGGGATCCAAGTAGGATGTTATTTTCATGGTTAATTCAAGAGAGTTATCAGCATTTCGATTCAATATTTTCTGTAAGATCAATTAGAATTTCAATACGAAGAACAGAAGAAAAAGTTAAAAATTTAAAGTGTGTTCTGTTCAAAATATTCCTGTGTGTTCCGTTCAAAATTTTCCCAAGTCGTTTGGATTTAGAACATGACCATTATCATATCAACATTCTACTTGCATCGACAAGAAATTCTTCTAGGTGCAGTTTAGATTAAATGCATATGAGCAAAAATATGATTATAGAAATTTTGAAATTTTGTATGGATATTGACAAACCAAAGAAAAGAAGAAAAGATGTGATTAATCTTTGACTCTTTAATATTTGACCTCTCGCTTAAACTATGTACAAAAAATTAATTAGATTCAACTTAATTTTGCTGAAATGACAAGAGAGTTTGGTAAATTAACGAATAATATTATAAAGAAGAATGAACAAAAAAAAAAAAAAAACCCACAAGATTATTAAGAATGGGGAAGGAAGCATCTTGATTCTTGAGGAAACAAAATTGAAAACTAAATTGCAATTGTGATACCTTATGAGTTTTCACATGTTATTCTAAAAGAAATTGTAGGAAAAAATAGCTGAATGAATGAATGCCCTTATCAGGCATATAAAGAAAGGCACGCTTTCTGTATTATGGAGCATACAAAGAATCCTTAGGATGGATTAAGAAAAAGGTAAAAAATGATGCCTCCAAAATATGAAATATAATCATCTACATTTAATGGTGTGGGTGCTTATATTAAGGAATTAAGCTGAATTTTCATGATAATAAACAACTGCTTTGACATGTCATTTAAAAATCAATAAAACTCAAACGGTGAATACCTGAAGTACGCACTTATTAGTTTACTAACCTACCTATCGGATCATATCTTAGTTCTTCCTTCGTTATGCAACTTTGAAAATCATTAATACAGACTAATAATCCGATTTCCTTTTCATATGGGTCATGTAAATTGCACCTCAACATTATCACATTCTTGACTTGCAAGGAGCCCACTCTTGCTGCATCAATAATTTAATCAGACAATCAAATAGTGAAATTTAAAAAGAAATGACTTTGAGAGTACAAAGTAGCACATTAAGAACAACGAATATTGCCAAAACATGAAAAATAATCGTATTTAAAAATCTAAACTTTAACTATAATGACTTATCTACATTAAAAACTAAAGATTTTCCTCCCTCTCACGCGTCTTGATAAAATACGCATGTAATCGCGGAGAAAAATTATTGAAAAAGAAGAGCAAAAAAAAAAATCAATTCAAGTCTCGAAAGTTTCAAATCTAACTCTGCGTTTTTTTTTAATTTTTTTTTAATTTTCTTGCAGAGAAATAACACATGCGATCAGTCGACTTTTAAAAATTAAAAATCGTTTCAGCAAAGATTTAACATGTACTTAAAAGTCAGTAGGAAACAAGGAGAATAGCTCATCTCATTACACAGGAAACAATATTTTAATAGATTAAGATTGTTTTATTCAGCGGAAACATCGGGTAGATCCAACCAAAATTTTTTCCTATTATCTGGAATTATTCCTTTCAACTCTGACAAAATTTTCTCCTTTTTAGCAGAGGGAAAGCCGCGCGGCCTTGAAAGATGGCTTGGGACAGGCATACCGTCTGTTTTTGCTGCAATTTTTTTTAAAAAATCTAAAGTTTTAAAGTCTCCATCATAAGAAGATTTGTAATATAGCTGAAAATCACCGCGGACTGCTTTTAAGTACACAATGTCTTTTAAGTAAACTCTTACAGCGGCGTTCTTTAATTTAGCTTGCGATGCATAATCTACCCAATTGAAAAACTCCTGATGCTGCATTGGAATTACCAAGTTCTTCCCATTGTTTGCTGCGGCAACGGCGCTGGCAAAATCTCCAAAATCATAAGTTTTGCCTTGACGCTTCAGAGCCAACTCCACCTGATGATGAAAGCTATCCGCTGACATGAAAGAATGGCCCGGTTCAAAATAAATGAAATGAATCTCAGTCGCTGAAATTTGGGTTGAATTAATTATGAAGACGAGGAAACTCAAAAGTGCCCAATTTTTATTTTGGCCGGCACAGTTATCTAGCCATACTATGATTTTGGTTGCATCTCTCTGCATCAAGAAAAATTTGTAAAAAATGCTGATTATATCCTCTTTCAATCGACCAGTTATGGCTTCATTCCAAATGAAAGCGTGAGGTTGAATTTTTTTACATTTAGTTCCTACTGGCGCAAAAGTTTCATGGTAGGCGATAAGCCGTTGTAAAAATAACACTTTTTTGAACATATCGACACGAGGAAGCATTATGATCTTTTGGAGATCGGCTGAAAAACATACCGTGCCATTTGTGCTGAAGTCGTTGTCCGCATGCTGCCGGTATAATTTTCGGGCTGCGTTTGCCAGGTCTATGTGTTGTTTCCAGGATCGACACACGTCACAATTTTCTTGCAAATTATTCACATCTTTATGCTCGTGCAACTTGAATTCTTCGCAGCTTTCACACTCCTCCAGCCCGAGCTTTGCAAACGATATTCGTTTCTTCTTAACTTGCCTTCTGTATGTTTCATAACAAATTGGGGTGTTCGGATATTTCTGCTTCCAATCCGCATGCATTATTGATATCGAAATATCACTTGGTAGATAACGCATATTTGGAGCATGTTCCCGTCGATAATGAGAAATCACTGGATGAAATGATTCAATATGCTCATCGACGAGCTCCCAAGGACTCCTTTTAACAGATGGAGCTTTGCCTCGCCCGTCGTTAAAAACAGGTAGAATGGTGCTTTTGTCTTGTACTTTAAGAGTATCATGCACAAATCGATCATTTGTTGGCTTGAATCCTAAAGTTGTAAGAAAAAAACCCTTACATACTTCGAGAAGTTTGCCACTTTCAGTCATTAGAAAATAGGAAAATGAATTTTTTCTAATTTCATTCGAGAATTGTCGCCTCCTGATTACCTCCGATTTTGAGCACAAATGCAAAATAAAATTTTTCCTTTCGCACCAATTTAATTCCCAAAACTGAATATTTATTTTTGACCTTCTTTCTTCATTAAAATTTAACAGCAATTTCTCTTACACGTACAAATAAATGGTAAGACTGGATGCTTTTCTGAAAGAGCTTTTCTTTTCGCGATTATTTTCTCGGCCGGGTCGATGCGGGCTTTTCTTTTCTTCCCCGTCTTTTCTGAATTTACTGGAGAAGAATTACCACTTCCATTATTAGTTTCTGTTTCACAAGGAATCAAAGTAGTAAGATTATTCGTGACTGTGGGTGACGCAGGAATATCCAGGGGGGCAGTAACACTAATCACACTAGACACCGAACTTGGCAGATTTAACGATGAGCTTTCTGTCTTTTCTAAATTTACTGGAGAAGAATTACCACTTTCATTATTAGTTTCTGTTTCACAAGGAATCAAAGTAGTAAGATTATTCGTGACCTTGGGTGACACAGGAATATCCAGGGGGGCAGTAACACTAATCACACTAGACACCGAACTTGGCAGATTTAACGATGAGCTTTCTGTCTTTTCTAAATTTACTGGAGGAGAATCACCACATTCATTATTAGTTTCTGTTTCACAAGGAATCAAAGTAGTAGGATTATTCGTGACTGTGGGTGACACAGGAATATCCAGGGGGGCAGTAACACTAATCACACTTGACACCGAACTTGGCAGATTTAACGATGAGCTTTCTGTCTTTTCTAAATTTACTGGAGGAGAATCACCACATTCATTATTAGTTTCTGTTTCACAAGGAATCAAAGTAGTAGGATTATTCGTGACTGTGGGTGACACAGGAATATCCAGGGGGGCAGTAACACTAATCACACTTGACACCGAACTTGGCAGATTGAACGATGAGCTTTCCGGATTGATAGGTGAGACACCAGAGGTTAGTGAGGTTGAAGAAAGTCCTTCCTCGGAACAGGATTTATCGTGAAAAAAGTCGTTTCCTCGCGTTTCTGTAGTTGTAGATGAAATCGGAGTTAAAGGAAGCAGAGCCGGATCAACGGGAACAGGAACAGGTGAGACGGCAGGCTCTGTCGTGGTTGAAGAGGAATTTTTCTCAGTAAGCACTTCTTCACTGTTTTTAAAATGTAAAGCTTTCAACGGTGACCGGATTTTGGGGCGTTTTTTTGACGGTTTATCACCAAAAGAGCAATTTTCTTTATCAGTTAATAATTTCACTTTGAACACACTTTTTTTAAATACATTTTTATTTTCTTGTTCACTCGCGATATTCGAATTCTCGTCCCTTTCTCGGAGGGCCGCTGACAAGATTTTTTTAGTTCTTTTCAGCATTGTGAATTTTACACTACACGTTATCGTAAAAACAGTGAATAAAACACAGAGAATCACACCAAAAATACGTAAAACGGTAACGCGGGCACACACATTTGCCGAAAACACAGACCGGGGGACGGGACGGGTGGAGAAACGGCGAGCGCAGCTAGGTAAAATCGTGCTAACTGGCGGAAAACACCGATCGCTCCCAAGCAAAAACGTCGCAAGCGCCACCTGCACAGTAAAAACGCGGCTCATCCATGCGGCGCCGCTGGATGAGCCGCGTTCTTGTTGTGTACGCGGCGGTTGCGGCGTTCTTGCTGTGTCGAGGTACCACGTTCGGTGGATGTACGGCAAGCGCGGGCTCCATATCTCGGAAACTAACGGTGATATCAGAAATTTGACTTCACCATTAAATTTCCCATGCCCCAATTACCCTATTTTCATATCTAACTCAATTTTTTCAAATTTTGGAGTTACGGCGTTTTTACGTTGGACGGCAGCATAGTACCCTGAGGATCCACGTATATAACTAGTTAAAGTATCCATGAATGGATAGGGAGCAAAGATATTAGCAGGATTGCCATGGTTCCAGCCTGTGGCAATCCTACTAATGTATTTCTTAGAAAGCAGTTAGAGAACTGCACATGGAAAGTTTGACTTGATATAAAGGTGGACTTTCTGCATAGCATGGGTGATCCCCTACATTACAGTTTAAAATTTGAGAGCCCTTCTTAAGTTTAGGAGTATATTTTAGAGAAAACCAGTAACACTGACGTGTTTCTCGCAAACTTGTGCACAAGAAAACGTACTTGGATTGCACATCTCTGATGCAGACAAGAGCTCTATTAACCTGCTCAACTTACTTGAGTGTTCCTTATTTAATAAGGTGACAATAAAGTTAAGATTGTCAGAAGAATTGTAAGATAGTGATACCTGAAGGAAATCTCCGGCTATCATGAGAAACTGATTATTTTGCATGGTATCACGAGGATTTACATCTGGAAATGTAACTCGTGCAGTTTGATGAGAACTCAGAACATTATTCTCACTTTGATAAAGCCATGGATAAATGACGTGTTGATTTTCTTGATAGCACCTGTAAAAACAACAGGAGAGCCCATTAACTTACTCGTTTTCTTCTGATGGTTTTCTCCTTTTAAATAATGTACATTAGGTAAAAATGAGAACCTTTCACTGAAAATGGATCACTGGATAGTACAGGGTAAGAAATTAAGCACTGAAGCACATGTTTTTTCATTCGAATTTCACGGAGAACACATGGAACTTATCGTCCATTGTCCGCATAAATGCAGCCACAAAAGGTATCATTCAGGGGTGGGATCGAGCCTCAGGTTGGGACAGCACGGTTTCAATTTACATATTTTATTCTCAAATTACACAGTCTATTTGCTTGCCAGGGAGTATAACTTTAGTCTCCTTACAGAGGAAGAAAAGTCTTAAGCAAGTGACTGACCATTGTTGAAGGAGTTGCAAACAGTGTCACCATTAACACCATGAACTTAAAGGCTCTTCTTTGCTACACCTGCCTTTTCATAAGGATTTCTTAGTCTATTGTTATGAACTGCAATTTGAGAGACCAGGGCAAATTACACTCACCGTTACAATTGTATTATGAATTTTAGGATGTATAAACTTTATATATTAATTGCAAAGAGAGTCATCAGAACTGCTCAAAGGGCATTATCTTTATTTTTCACCTAGGAATATGTAAGATATATGTTCGAAAAAATTTCAGAATCCCCTTACTTGTTGAGAACATAATTTGATGTTATGAGCATGTATCCAGAGAACTCATTCCCATGACAGGTATAACCTAGCCGGGCAATTTCAAAAGCTAGACGCCCTAATCCAGCACCAGGAACCAAAACCTTAATAGAACTAGTATCACTGAAACAAAGCCAGATTATTAAATGAGAAATAATTTAACATTCGAAGGTAAGAATAAACTATGGCGAAATTGAAAAAAAAATGGTAGAATATTTTGGTAGAATCAGACTTAAGTACATGGAACATATGGGATGACCAAAAAAACATTTCGCTAGTCGTTCGAAGACAGGATGATCAATAAAAATGGAAAGTTAGGTAGTAGATCAAACAAACCTCGAGTTCTTCTTCAGTTATATTCAACAGCCAGTATATTGTTTTTACACATTCGTTCTTGCTTTATCAGGAGAACCTCCAGACAGCAAGGTCTAAGAAAGCAATGCATATGCTTCATGAGTCCATTTTTAATAATAATAATAATTATTATTATTATATAATATTGCCCTGCCACAGTCCTGGAGGATCAGCGCTTTCGGCTCTACTGGGGCAACCCGATCTTAACCGATAAAACCATCATGGCGAACAGGCCGGACATGGTGCTTGTTGATAAGCGAGATCGCACCGCTTGCATCATCGATAGTAGCATCCTTAATAATCATAACTTGGAGCTGGAGTATCAAGAAAAGATGGCAAAATATCTGCCTTTAGCTGCGGAAATGAATCGATTATGGAGCCTGAACACTGTTTGCATCAAGCCCCTTATAATGTCAGTAACGGGGATAGTTCCAAAAAGTTTAATTCGACATCTTCGAGACCTTGGAATAGAGAGTTACCTGCTTCATTCAATGCAGAAGTCCGTCGCCATAAGCACGTCAAGTATTGTCAGGTCGTTTCTTAATATCGATTAATTTTCTGATTTCACTTTAAAATTTAAGTTTTTTAATTTTTTAATTTTACTTGGAAATAAAATTTACTTTTCATTTGAAGCAAGATAGTGCGTATTACTGACTTTGGCCTGTGGCCCGTCAGTAATACTTGTGCCGGAAGTGTTCCCTCTTCCGAGTTAAAAAAAAAGATCTAATGATAATAATAAGTCTCATAATAGATGTCCCTTATCCTTTTGGACTACAACATACTTCAGAAAGAAGCTGAAAAACGAACGAAGTACAAGAACCTGGCAATTGAAATACAAAGAATGTGGGAGGTTTGGGGGGACACCTCGAGAAGAAGAGGGGTGGGGGGGCCTCCCCCGGAAAACTTTTAAGAAAGTGGGCCTTACCAGATTGATTTTTAAGCAGTTTTAACATACAATTTGTGCATTATTTGACAGTTAAAAATTGACTAGTAATACCTCTTTCAGCGTAATTTTATTTTGGTATATGGACTAGGTATTTATTACTGCGGTGTTGAGCAACCTTAGGTTTGGTAAACTTAGGTTATATAGCTCTGTCTTTAAAATATTTCAGTAAATGTCGAGAAGCACTCCTGCCCCCTTACCAATTGTTCTTTCTCTTTTTTGGCCCGAGGGGGGGGGGGGGAGGGGGTGTCATGCCACCATGGTCCTTCCTTCTTGGATCCGCCACTGAAGAGTAGGGAAGGAGTGAGGGGAGCAGGGCGGCGCGTAAATTCGTCCGCAAAATCGCCCCTTCAAAACCTGAACGCGCAACATTGGTTGTTCGAAATTTCGGACTCGATCTTGGAAGCCAACAATAGCTATTTTACGATTTCTTCCTGATATTATCGTAATTTCATCATTTTCCCCGACATTTCCCGGTTTTCCCTCACTCTGGCAACCCTGAGCGTGACAACGACTTTTTAAATTTCACGTTGTTTTTAAAGCAAGAACTCCGTTTGTACCGCATTGTGTTTAGGACGAAGAACAATTGCACTTTTTGAACCCCTGGCCTTCGAAAAGCGAGAAGTGTGCTACTGCCTCTCTAAGTGATACTTGTTTTTTTTTGCCAATTTCATCTAATTTTGAGTTGGTTATGGAAACTTCCTGCAGTTCGTTCCCTGAGACCCAATTTTTTAGAACGCCAGCAGCCGTAGCAATGCGATGTTTCTTGTTCCTCACTTCAAGAATGACTCCCGGAAGATTAGAGTTGTCTAAAGGCCCGTGGTCGAATTTCGAAACACTGATAATGACGGCGGCGCCAACCTTCAATGGGCCGTGCAGGAAATTACTTCTTTCAGACATTTTTTCAGCAGCTTTTGTTAGGCTTTCTCTGGATTTCTGCCTTTCTTCTTGTATTCTCGCCTCTCGTTTTGCTGGTGGCGTCAACTGTTCAGTTTCTTTGCCGTTATCCGTATCTCTTTTCCTCTCATTAGTATTACTCTCCGTTTCAAGTCTCCTTAAACTGTCTTCTGAATTTATTTTTTCAAATAGCTCTGCAGGTGCATTACTTGTAGCTAATCCTGCTTTCGGATCAGAGCCATAAACGCAGCGATATGGGCTTCTTGTTTTATAGAAAGAATTATTCTTCTGCCGCTGGACAAATTGAATTCCCAGGGACCATTTCTTTGAATTTTGACTGCGCATCCACGCTCGCAACATATTTTCGATGTCTTGGTTACATCTTCCGATAGATCCCTGGGATTGTGGATGCCGTGGCCTCCCATGAACAAATTTACACCCAAGCCAGAGAGAGACTAGCTCCGTTATAACTTTTGCGACAAATTCCTTGCCATTATCACTTTGCAATTAATATGGTATACCTTGTGTCAAAAGTATTTTTAGGAGCTCTAAAGCCACCTTAGAGGCCCTTTGGAACGTCGGAGCTCTCAGGTGACAAAACCTTGCAGCGTGATCTTCATAATTCATAATCCATTTGAAATCACCATCTGGTACTGACTGTAAATCCACTAGGTCAACTTGGCCCCTAGATTGAAAATCTTAAAGGTTAAACAACCAAATTTTTATGCTGCATTTGCTTCTTAGCAGGGCAAATAGTACACAGTTAAAGAAACTCTTGGATGATGGCTCTAGTAACTAAATTCGTGCTCTATTTTATCCCTCCCACCATGCCCGGTTCTTGTGTGGCATTTAATCAGTTTATCATACAACTTTTCATAGGGAATGACGAATATAACAGGATCTTCTAATGATTTTGTCTTAGGAACAATATTTGTTGTGCCTCCGACTTCCAGTAGTTCGTATTTTCTTCTATAATAATCAATAAAACCTTTAGTTACAGTCTTCACATCGTAACACCTGAGTACTCCGACAACTTTTTTGTGGTGAGATACATCCCTCTTTATTCTTCGAGCACTATCTTTACATTCTCCTTCTCCTTTGAATTGTTCTTCAAAAAATGCATTCAACTTCAATTCAAAATGTTCCTTGTTAACACCACAGTCAGTTGCACTTTTTACACCATTTCCCGTTCCGTTATTTGCGCCACTTTTCATTGCCATTTTTGTAAATTACTACAATAGTTCAGGAATTAGACGTTGCAAAAATAATATTGAATAAATAACGCGTATTTATAATTACCAACACGAATAGACAAATACTGCTATATTTTACAACACAACACGAGGCACACTACAGAGACGACTCTAAACTATCTCAAAAGTTCATACTCTTTCCGTGTCTGGCGCTGGCTTCCTTTAAACGTAAACCGAGTCCGGGTGACTGTCAAGTTCACAATCACCTTCTTATCAAGGCACTGCTACATTCACAGCATAGATAATGCCCCAGCCGGTCCTCAGCCACTTCTCACTCATTATTACGGCGGTGCCGCCATCCCCCACTTTTCGTTCTTTTTCCCATTCACACTAATTATTTTTGATTCATCACTTGCGGCTTGCGAATTGCCTAGGCAGTTTGTATGTTCCCTAGGAAATACTCCAGTTCGCAAATTGCCTAGACAATTTGCATACCGGTTGAATATTACTGGCGACTGCGGATTGTCTGCTACATATATATTATGGAGATTTTCAAGAAATGATACTCCGGAATCGGTTTTCAGGCTAAAAAATTTCAGTTTTGTTATAAACTTAATATAGCTAAATGATATATGTCATTGATTTCAAAGTAACAAGAAACTGTGGTATCGGGAGGGCCCTTACATCTGAGTGTCAGTTTTATGAATAATAATATAGGGTAATAGTATATCCAGAATATAGAGAGCAAGGCTTACCCCATGGGCTCAAGGGACCTTAGTGATGATCTGTAGATAAGTTACATCTAACAGAGTCCCCAACAACATATTTTAGGCAATTCAATTAGTGCTTCATAATATAATCCGACGAAGAAAAACCTGAATAAGCAAGGCTCCTTGAAGAAGTTCCAAAAGCATTACACATGATTTGGTTAGGCAATGTCAATGGATCTTACCATTTACCGGAAGGAAATTGTCGTTTGATTTCTTGGATTATTGGTTGATATGAGGCATTTCTTTCTTTTTTCCCTTCCTCACTCCAATCTCTGGTTAGCTGCTTCAGAGTGACTTGCACTTTCTCAATTTCTGATGATGATGGGATGAGATCTTTGTTCTTTGTGTCAACTCCATTCTAAAATCAATAAAAGATAAATAGAAGATCTGCTGCCCAAGCTGCAAGTAGAACTCTCATGCCTGGTTTTTCGTGGCAAACAAGAGGAATGAACATGTAAGAAAGGTCAGGAATAGGTTGAGATAAAAAACATACACTAGGCGCTGCCATACAAGTCAATGTCTACAGGAAAAAAGCGCTGTACTCTCATCTCATGTAATTTGCTCATGGCTCAATTTATAAGAGCAGGAAACGCTGAGCTTGGTTTAATATAGCTCCAGCTCGTAAACGGAGAAAAAGATCCTTCACTGCTTCTAAACAGGACATGGCTTAGTGGGGGACCACGCATAGAGGCGCTCAGATTGAAAGTTTTCGCCAGTGAAACAGACAACTACTGTTCAATGACAGAAGTCAACACAACACAAATCAATAGATGAAAAAAGAATCTAAAGCTAAAAATCAGATGACAACTACTTGCACATGACCAGCACATGACTTTCTGCACGCTAAAACAATAAAGGAAGCTGTTCCGTGACGAGTTCACAAAGAAAATTTGAACTTACCAAAACCGGAAGTAGTAGGACCGCCCTCACACAGCTTGAACCAAAGCGCATGGAGAAATGCAAAAATTTCACCTTCGACCCACATCATAGTCATCAGTTCAAGAAAATTTTAAAAAAATTCAATATTGTCCTCTGCTTTAACACTCAGTATTGTGTTGACAAACAGTTGGGCAAGAAAAGCAAGAGATCCAGGGACACGGAAGAACAAGCAGGAATTTATTCAATTCCCTGCCAAACTTGCCAAAAGGTCTACATTGGCCTCATGAAAAGATCTGTTGAAGCAAGAGGACAAGAGTATGCTAGTCACATCAAAAATCGTGAAATTATAAGATTGGTCGTAGCAGCACATTGTCGAGAGAAGAACCACTGGATTGTCCCCAAAACCAACCGTAGTGAAAGAGACCTGTGATCTAGCAAAACTATAAATGTGGGAGAGCATTTTCATACACAAAAATAAGGGAATTTGTTACAACCTAGACATTCCTCCACCAAACTCATTCTTTAAAGCCTTAATGTCTGGCAGCCATGACCTATCAGTTGCACCGATGATGAGCCGCCTGCTCCAAACGTATCTGCACAATACAAATGAATTTTGTCGCAAGTGAGTAAACACAATTTTAAAAAAAATGTAATTACTTGACCTAAGTACCTAAGTACAGCTTGTGCAGAAAAGCTCCCTCAATTAAAAAAATTGAAAATTAAGTTGTTTGCCTGTACCTATAAAATCCTTCACTCACCTCACTAAGTCCAAAATTTTCAAACATGGATGAAACATCTTTAATGATAGATTTGATGACACTATAATTATCTTCAATACAATTCCTGAGAACTTGGAAGTTATCTTTGTACTTTGAAAGTAAATTCTTATGCGCAACGGGTAAAGACTCAAAATAATCTTCAGTCCTCTGAAGTCTTTCAAGAGAATAGTCCCTGAAATAAAAAGAAGGAAGATTTAGTTCAAATTCGTTTTCAGCACTTGTGATAGAAATGAGTTGTTGTATGTTCTGAATGTTGACATCTGAATTTCCTAAGAACATGAGTATTGATTTTCTCTGCAAATATGTTTTTGCTATTATTTTCTGATTCCTTCTAATCCTACAGGGTGTCCCAAAAGTCCCTTCCACCCCCTCTGAAATTTTACCTAATTAATATTTTGGAACGAAACTTTGGGGACGTTCATAAATTAATAATTAAAGTTTGCTACTTTTGGCCCCCCCCCCCCCATGGGGAGGGACTACGGACCCCCCTTTTTTCCTTTTTTTTTCAAGTGGCAAACCCCCCCCCCCCCCCCTTTAGTGACACACCGACCGGAAGACAGTGCTGTCTGATAAGCCAAACCGTGCGGTTGCATGCAGTTCGGCGCTCCCCAAAATCGACCGTAATAATCTCTTTTGTTTCGAAGTGTCTATGCTGCCTTGGCAGCTTCACTTTTAATGGGCTTTTGTGGCAGTCAGTTCAAATAACCGCAGGTAATTCAAGGTAATGCTACCTTCACTACTTGTTCGCCTTTTCTACCATGATGCAAAATCGTGTATCACGAAATAATGCAAAAAACAGGAAGTGCTAGGAAAAGGGAACTCATGGAATCTTGACATCTTGCAAAAATTACAAAGTACTGGCAAAATTTTTTTTTTGGTAAGAAAGAAACATAGGTAACACAGGCTTGACATACGATGAAGGAAAAAACTACCTAACAAATCTGTGCACATCCACATATTAAAGGCAGTGGAACTTTAAATATTATTGCGTCTTACAGGGTTGTTTCTTGATTATTTTCATGCTTGAGTTTGATAATTTACTTAACATTTTACTTCCAAAAACCATTTTAGTTATTTATTTAATTTCTTAAATTCAAAGTTGCTAAAAAACACAAGTTCCTCTGTAATTTTGTTTTCCGTTTTACAATTTGTTGTGAGTTTATAATTTATTATACAACCCTGAAAACACCACTTTGTTTTGGATGGTACATGCATCGAATCAAACGAAAAATGAAAATTATAGTGTCAGCTCCACTAGAAAAATTCAGAGGTTCATTGCGAAATGGCTCCTCGCAGAAGTGCAGAACAATACATGTTATAGGGGATAATACTTTGAGAAGATATACTGACCGGTAATTCTCGAAAGTCCAAACGATTTTTTGAAAATGCTCCTTCTCGTTTTCGTCTTCACAGGGATCCATCGAGACTCGCAAAGAAATTACGGATGACCTGATGACTTCTCAGGGAAGATCAGTTGCGAAGAAAAATTGACAGAATAGAGAGAATATACAGACAATAAGCGCACAAAAATAAGTTGTGTGCTTAAACATAAGCGAAACAGAATCTGTAAGTAGGTCACGACAAATTATAGGGGACGAATATAGCTTGCAGTAGCAGTATCATAGAATAATACGCTAAGGCTTTAGCCGAATATTACTTTACGGCAGTATGAAAATAAGGATTTTATTAGGGAAGGTTAGGTTAGGTTCATGCATACAGAAAATCATTGACTTATAATCATAATACAATCTAGACCGCGCGCTAGGCCCGACTTTAGGCGGGAGAGGTAAGACAGCTAGAGGGGGTAAACCAATGTTAAGACGCCCCTTCAGCTTATTTGATACAACCTGATATACATGTAGTGCCGACCACGACGACCACAACACTTGCGACTAGAGTATGTACTATACAGGGTGTTAGAAAAGTCCCCTCCCCCCATCTAACTTTTTACCTAATTGAGATAGAGATTAGAAACTTGGAGGATGTTCCTAGGTCAAAGGGAGCTACTTTTTGGTCCCCCTAAAATTTTCGGGGGTCCTCCCTTTGGGGGGTAACGGACCCAACTTTTTTTTTCAAATAGGAAGACCCCCTTTGTGATACCTCGTTCGAAAGAGCATAAAAAAAGAATTTTTTTCGCGCAAACCCGAAGTCATTAACTTAAGCCGTTTCAAAATGGCGGCCGATTCAAGTTCAAATGGCCAAAAATTGGCATCTCGGCTATTTGCACATGGATTTGTTTGAAACTCAGAATCTGTGCGTATTTTCGCACGAGAAAAACGAATTTGACATTAGATTTTTGAAAAAAACCGTAATTTTTCAAAATGGCGGCCGGTTAAGGTCCAAAATGGCCGAAAAGTGACAAACTTGAGTCGTAACGTCAAATTCGTTTTCCTCGTGCCAAAAATACCCCCAGATATCAAGTTTCAGGCGAATCCATCGGCAAAAAATCAAGTTTGTCAATTTGCGGCCATTTTGGACCTTAACCGGCCGCCATTTTGAGAAATTAGGGTTTTTTTTTAAAAAATCTAACGTCAAATTCGTTTTTCTTGTACAAAAATACCCCCCGATACTGAGTTTCAAACAAATCCATGTGCAAATAGCCGAAATACCAATTTTCGGCCATTTGAACTTTAACCGGCCGCCATTTTGAAACGGCTTAAGGTAATGACTTCGGGTTTGCTCGAAAAAATTTCTTTTTTTATGCTCTTTCGAACGAGGTATTGCAAAGGGGGTCTTCCCATTTGAAAAAAAAAAAAGTTGGGGTCAAAAGTGGGATCCCGAAAATTTTAGGGGGGCAAAAAAGTAGCTCCCTGTGACCTAGGAACATCCTCCAAGTTTCAAATCTCTATCTCGATTAGGTAAAAAGTTAGATGGGGGGGAGGGGACTTTTCTAACACCCTGTATACCTTTATATATGTAGAGTCCCTTTATACTGAGAGTCTAGACAATGTGAATCCATTTCTGATTGGTTCCCGTATTTTAGGCCTCCATAGTGTCACAAACGGGAATAAAGATTACATTTTCACCGATTGCAAAGATTATAATCTAGAATGGACCAGGGAAAACTGGATCGACAAGGAACAATCGGAATGAGAGAAGGAACAGAGAAAGGAATTTGAGAATGAGCTAATCAAAGATTACGAAAAACTGTCAATTTGTGTAATTTGTGTAATCTTGATTCCCGATTGTGACTTCATGAGGGGGTGGGGGGGGGGGGGTTGTCTTGACTTTCAGTATAGAAAAACCTTTATACAGGGTGTAACGAAAGTCCGTCCCACCCCTGCTAACTTTTGAACGAATTGAGCAAGGGGAAATGAAACTTTGGGTATGTTTCTGAGTCAAAGGGTAGAGTACCTTTATAGACAGAGTATGGCCATTTCTGTTCCGGTTTTTCATTGGCCGCGTGAAAATGGGCTGACACGATGTTCTTACGGCCGTAAATAAACAAGCAAGATGGCCGTTATCAGCAAGCAAGATTGAGGTTATGCACGTCTCGTCACCTTCCAGGCAAAGTATCACAAGCGCCATGCGACGTTTAAAAATTTCCGTCGCCATTTTATTTCTTTACTGAGAAATTGTTGGTTGAATCTGTTTGGAAATTTCACTAAATTTTATCGGCAGCACAAAGAAAATTCATTGAAATTTTCGGACAGCTTCGTTGAACAATTTCTCTGTAAAAAAATAAAATGGCGGCGGAAATTTTTAAACGTCGCATGGAGCTTGTGATACTTTGCCTGGAAGGTGACGATCTTACATCCTCCTGTGATAAAGGTGAAAGGCGATTTAACAATGTTTTCGTGTGTTATTCGTAGATATGCTTGTTTGAATTGTTACTGCCGTATAATTGAAATTTTTGTCAAATTTAGCTTCTTATCGATGTGACGGTGAGCCGCCATCTTGTTTGTTTATTTACGGCCGTAAGAGCATCATGAAGCCTAAAAACTCGTTGACCAATCAAAAAGCGGAACAGTTTTCGTGTAGTAAAAAGATGCGAATGGCCATACTCTGTCTATGAAGGTACTCTATCAAAGGGTACTAACTTTTGGTACCACCAAAATTCTTGCCGCCCCCCCTCCCCCGTGGAGAGCCCCATGAACCCCAACTTTTTTTCAAATGGCAACCCCCATCTTGTGATACACCGTTGGAAAGAACATAAAAAAAATTTTTGGCGCAAACCGTAAGTCCTTAGCCATCACCGTTTCAAAATGGCGGCCGGTTTAAGTTTAAAATGGCGGAAATTGGAGTTTTCGGCAATTTACCGTCGGATCTGTCTGAAACTTGGTTTCTGCAGGTTTTTTGGCGCAAGAAAACTGAATTTGGCACCAGAATTTCCAAATTCTTAACCGTATTTGCAATGGCACCTAATTTGAAGGTAAATGAGCCATTTTCATCGCAGGAATCCTGATGGAAGGAAATGCAGAAGGAATTTGAAAATTTGCATAAACACCCTTGGTTAGTATAACTTTTCATTAAAATAATCAGTTCTTTTAAAATACCACCTTAAGTCGTCTTGTCCCCCTCCAATTCGCGATAAAAAAAATACTGTCAAAACAGGTATTTTGAAGCGAAAATGCTCAGTTATTAGAAAAAAAATCCCGTTTAAAATGGAAATCTCGATATTTTTTCATTTAAATGACAATAACAAATGACCATACCAATTTTCAAGTTGATCGATCCATTAAAAGCCCCCTTCTCCCCTTAATTTTCCCGCAGACTGCCACAGAATCCGCATTATTTTTAAAAATACTGACACTTTACTGAGGAGGGGGGGGGGGGGGGGTAATGACGGTCCGATCATCACGAAACTTTGAGAAATATTTAATGTCCGGTTGATGTTATTAGACCATTTTCACTGTGCTACACCCTTCAATTTTCCGGGAAATTGTCAGTATTTTTAAAAATATTACGGATTCTCTGGCAGTCTGCGGGGAAATTGAGGAGAGAAGGGGGCTTTTAATGGATCGATCAACTTGAAAATTGGTGTGTTCACTTGTTATTGTCATTTAAATGAAAAACTATGGAGATTTCCATTTTAAACGGGATTTTTTTTTCTAATAACTGAGCATTTTCGCTTTAAAATACCTGTTTTGAAAGTATTTTTTTATCACAAATTGGAGGGGGGACAAAACCAAGGCGGATAAAGAATGGTGGTCGCATTTCGATTTTGGCTGCCATCTTGAAGCACTGTGACGTCAGGAGGGTACGGCTTTTGCCATGCAATTCGAGGAGGTTGAGCCGACTCCCCCGGCCTCGGCCGGCCCATGTACCCGATGTACCCGATACCGTGTGACGTCCAGAGGGTACGGAATGCGACCACCATTCTTTATCCGCCTTGGGACAAAACGACTTAAGGAACCGGACTGGACCGAACAATTTGAACCGGAGTTATGATTTTTTGAAAATAGGTCAAATTTGACCTATGACCTATCATAACTCGGTCAAAAATTGAGATGTTGATTTGCGGTTTGCGCCAAAATTCTTAGTTTTTTATGCTTTTTTGAATGAGGTATCACAAGATAGGGGTTGCCATTTAAAAAAAAAGTTGGGGCCCCCGCCCCCCTCCTGAGGGGGACCAAAATTTTGACCTCCCACCCCCCCCCCCCCCACAGTTTCGGCTGTGTTCTCGGGAGTTGCACCGTGTTCTGGCCATTTTCCTGTGTGTTCTCTCGAGGTTAGGTTTGGACACAAACGGCGTTCCATAAAAAATATAGCAATTTCATGGTAGAAAAATGTGAATTTTATTGCATTAAATCGCAGTTTTATTACAATATTTTCATTGCACTTTGTTACCTACTTGGGTAAGTAGCCGATGCAAGAATAATGGGCCGTGAGTGGCTGTTGGAATTTATGTTCTTAAATCAATTATATTCGATTTATTAATCGCATTAATTGAAAGAGATTCGATTAATCGCACTATCCATCGACATTGGAACACCTCTGTATTGGCCTCTAGGCTCCAGGGGCCGAATTGTGTCGGTCCTTCAACCCGTAGCCAGTGGAATGTAAATAAATGAGAATAAATGAGATTTATCATGATATCATCTTCATGATAAAGATACCCACAATCTTTTTAAATATGTGACTCCCTAAAGTTCATGTAAAATCCCCGGTACAAGGATCAATATAATCAATGGGTTAATCTTTATGTTAAGATTAAACACTACTTCACACAGGTAAGTCTGTCTTATAGCGTCTCTGATCATCCGGCGGCGCCGAAATGAGTGGAGAAAAACAATGAGGAGGAAACAGAAGAGAGATGAAACAACAGGGGGGGGGGGGGGGGAGAATTCCTCTCTGCGGCGCTCTGATAGCGGCAACCGACCAGTGGAATCCGGGTTCCACTGGGCTTTTTTCCGACTATTTGCTGCTGTTTTTGGATTTTTCTGTCCGATTTTTGGTTTAGGTACCCGGACAAATTTCAGTGTGTCCAGCGGCTGATGTTATTGTGCAACCCGTTAATGACGCCATCGAGCATCGTTTATGAAATCTATTAAATAGGTAACCCCATTCGGTAGGGTGGTCCAAACTGGGCAACTTCGGAAAATGAACCGCGACGCCCCCTAAATTCGTTCTCCATCCAAATATGATACCTGCCAAATATTTTCGTTCTCCACCAATATTAACGCGTGCCGCCTTGAGGCTGAAAATCTCCAAAAAAAAATTACATTGATTTAAATGGGGCGAACATGGGCCGATCCGCGGTATTTCGTTTTTCGGCTATAAAATGTGTCAACATAAAAACAACTTGATCTTTACTTATTAAGATACCTAGAGGCCAATTGTGAATGAGAAAATCACACATTCGACCCATGGGAAAGGGGGGTAGGGGGTCAAAGCGGAGCCGATTCATAGGCGTTGGTGGGGCGCTGCGCCGCCGCGTACTGCATAATGCGGCTAGGCTGATCTTTTTCGTGCAACTTCGGAAAATGGACTGCGATGCTCCCTAAATTTGTTCCATCCGATCCAAAAACGATCCATGCCACGCATTTTTAATTTCTGATAATACTAAGACCTGCCACCGTGTGACCGTTTTTTGTGAAAATTGAAGAATATAGCAAAAATAGGTAGTAAAAAAGACGAATACTATAAAACTTCGCAACGTAAGCAGCGTTATGCCTCACTTGTGTTCGACCGCGCCTCTAAAATATGAATCTTGAGTTTCAGCACTTGTGAAAAGTTTTGAGAAACACAGATTTCAGACGGATCCCAGATAACGTCGAACGTTTCAGCAACGTGGAAATCAACGTAGACCTTGAAACATTCCGGGAACGATTACAATTTCTATGTAGGTAGTAATCAACATGGAAGAACAGGGGTGCTCCGAAAACGTCTCACTGGCGACGTAACAGGAACGTGGAAAGAAACGTAAGCAGCGTTATGCCTCACTTGTGTTCGACCGCGCCTCTAAAATATGAATCTTGAGTTTCAGCACTTGTGAAAAGTTTTGAGAAACACAGATTTCAGACGGATCCCAGATAACGTCGAACGTTTCAGCAACGTGGAAATCAACGTAGACCTTGAAACATTCCGGGAACGATTACAATTTCTATGTAGGTAGTAATCAACATGGAAGAACAGGGGTGCTCCGAAAACGTCTCACTGGCGACGTAACAGGAACGTGGAAAGAAACGTTGCTCTGTAAACCTAACCTAAAAAGTTAAAATCGCTCTTTCGCCGTTTCGCTGTCTACGTTTCCGGGACGTATAATTCAACGCAGTCAGAGACAAGAGACCCTCCACTGGCCTCCTAGCGACAGGTGGAAGCTTTTACTTTCGGGGTTTCAACAATTCCTTATGGACAATTATTAGGGAGCAACAGTCATCACCCTATTTTCGGCTGTTGACTTACCTACATGGTCGATGATGAGCTTCGGGTGACGTCATGAGCCAAACAAGTTTCCTAAACTTCGGCCATTTTCGGCTTGTTTGCGAAACGAAACTGCCAACACGTTGTTAAACATCAACCATGTAGGTAAGTCAACAGTGGAATGCTGAAGTCTCGAAAGTAAAAGCTTCCACCATGACCAAGATACTAGCGGAGGGTCTCTTGTCTTAGAGTCCCTTTATACCCAGAGTTAAGACAACTCACTTTTGGTTGGGCTGAAAGTGGCCTAAAAAAAAACCCAATTCTGATTGGTTCTCGCTCATGGAGGCCGAAACGAGTGCAACAAGATGGCGGTACCTCGAATGTGAACAAGAATAATGAATATATTATACCTAATTGTGGTTCATCAAGAGTAGATTGTTATTTCCATCGGTCCAAAATGAAAATAGATTAAGAAATTATTCACAAACCAATCTCATTTTCTTTTTAATTGATCAATTTGTTGATGTTGTTGTTTTTGTTTGACAGACATCGCAGGATTCCTGATCCTTATCCCTCAATATCGTTCGTTTGGGTGCACTCGTTTCGGCTTCCATGGCCAGCCAAGGCCGGCTGCCAGTCAGCTGATAATCGAGTTGTCTTTACTCTGGGTGTAAAGGGACTCTATCTTGTCTCTGAACGTAGTCCAAAACACGTTGTACTAGAAAAGGCAGCACAGGCAGGACACAGGTCAGGAGCGCCCACTAGGTGGCGCTGCATTTCGCGGCGCAAAGTCTACAGCGCATGCGCAGCCCATGTCGGCACCAACCAAGTTCCTGGAATCAGTCTGATCAGCAAAGGTTGCAACTGTTCGAGAGAGTCCACCATTTGTTATCTTGATATTGGCGTACCAAGTGATTTTCGCAGTTTAATGTTGTGCTTGTAGTGATGCTTATACCTCCGTGTTTTACATACATAAAAGTTCGTTAATTATCTGGTTTGCACTTACCTACTTGTCTGTTTCTAATTCTGTATCTCAAGTCAATGTCCACAATTTTAACCCGTAGACCTCATGTTCTACTCTAAAACTGAAAGTGCTTATTCCTCCTCTAGTACGTACACCTAAATGAAAGTCGTGCCTGTGAAGTGAATGATAGTATTTTAATTAATTGTCATTTATCGCAAATAAGTAGATAATTAACGAAATTTTCTAATTGTAAACACGTTAGGAGAGATAGAGACGCACAAACTGCGAAAAGCCCAAAAATGAATGCCGCACTATGTTTTGCGAATAAAATGGATTCTAATGTTACTGCACGTCCGTGCAATGTAGTCAATGCCACGTCCCTGCAATGTAGACACTGCAACGTTCCTGCGACGTGGACACTGAAACGTTCCTGTAAACGTTGTCGCTGACAACGTTTAACACGGGAACGTTCCGGAAACGGTACTTAATACATGGACATCCACGTAGAATTACACGTTCCGGTACACGTTGTTTTCCACGTGGAAGGTTTCACGAGAAACGTGGAATTCTACGTTGTTGTCAACGTTGAAATTGTTATCTGGGATTTGATTTTCTTGAGAGATACCAAAATATGTCGAAAAATAGCAAAAACTGCCATAAAGGTAAAATAGCTAGAACATGTTCTAGCTCTAAAATGTCTAATGCCCGCTGCTAAGTAGCAGTGTATTTAATAAAAATATCAAATGATAACTTCCGGAGCCATAAGGCGAGCATTATCGCGTTGAGTCAATTGAACTCCCCGTAAATTAAAGAATGAAACGCGTAGAACTAGTTTTTTTAATTTTTTTTTAAAGATGTTTACTTCCTTAAATTAGTAGTAATTGCCGAGCAGATGTACGTTCGATCTTTCAAAAAAGATGGTTTTGAAAACGCCATGGTTTCATAAACATATCACCAGAAAAAGAAATCTTTGACGATCGATAAGCGGTCAGACTGACTGCAAAATTCACTCCTATTCTAGAAAAAATGGGATTTTCTGCAAAGCTCGGAGGTTTCATCGGCGAACCAATGTTGCAATATGCTTATCAGTTGGACAGTTAATTTACTTTTCAAACCCTTGAAATAACGTTATATTCTATTTAAGGAGTTACGGCAATTCTTAATAGGGAGCAGAGAGCTCGAATTTGCGTAGGTACCTCTCATCAGTTTGGCGCGTGGGGCCCTGCGCATTTTCGGACATTTTTTGGTTTCTCTCAAGAAAATCAAATCTGTCTGAAATCTATGTTTCTCTAAAAAAACGCAAATTTCTCACGGAAATGGTGATATTAGGGGTGAATTGTAGACGTTTTACAAATGCTGAAACTCAAAATTCGTATTTCAGAGGCGCGGTCGCTTATATTCGTCTTTTTTACAATTTTTGCTATTTTCTTCAATTTTCTCAAAAAACAGTCACACGGTGGCAGGTCTTAGTATTATCAGAAATTAAAAATACGTGGCATGCATCGTTTTTGGATCAGATGGAACAAATTTAGGGACCATCACGGTCCATTTTCCGAAGTTGCACGAAGTGGATCATCCTAGCCGCATTTATGCCGTACGCGGCGGCGCAGCGCCCCACCAGCGCCTATGAATCGGCTCCGCTTTGACCCCCTACCCCCCTTCCCCATGGGTCAAATGTGTGATTTTCTCATTCATAATAGGCCTCTAGGTATCTTAATAAGTAAAGATCAAGTTGTTTTTATGTTGACACATTTTATAGCCGAAAAACAAAATACCGCGGATCGGCCCATGTTCGCCCCATTTAAATCAATGTAACTTTTTTGGAGATTTTCAGCCTCAAGTCGGCACGTGTTAATATTGTCGGAGAATGAAAATATTTGGCAGATATCATATTTGGATGGTAAGGAACGAATTTAGGGGGCGTCGCGGTTCATTAGGCCAAAAAAAAAAAAAAAAAATTCCCATGTTAACTTAGACCACCCTACCCATTCGGCGGATTTTAAGTTTCTGCTATCTTTCTGTTATATAAATTGCAATCAAAATTTTCCAAGAGTAGGTAGGTACCTAGCTCTCGATGCAGCCGAGAAAACTGCATGAATTGTTTACAAATTTCTCTGACACGGACTTAATCAGACACAATTTAAAATGAAATAAATAAATTGAAATACTTTTAGGTACAACCTTAGGAGAACACAGTATTTTATTTTGATACCTTCACCAAATAGGTACTTAAACGAGCTCATTAAAGTCAACGCTATTATCAGCTATAACATAAAAATATGAAATGAAATACAAAGTTATTGCCATCGAAAAGCAGGCTGGGAAAATAACTCGAGATTTAATGTCAATGTTGGGGAATTTTTTAGGATTTTTCTCTTCAATTTTTCGAATGATATCACTTTCGTCTGGAAGAATTTTCACACTGCGCCAAAATTTTACAGGAGCTTGCAATCTTTTCCTCAACAGTTGGAAGAGGGTCATTTTCCTCAATTTTTCTACCCAAGAAATCGAAATGCCCGAGTTTGCCATTTTAAACGTCGAGAAAAAAATTCTCTCAGATTCGTTTCCATTTTCAGTGGGAGAGATTTTGGGAATATCGTTGGGCTCTTGATCAATGAAGTCCAAAGAAACGGGCTGCTGTTTTTCAGATTTTGACTCCATATTTACTTTTGTTTCCGTCTCATCGACCGCACCAAGTTGTGTTTCATCTTTAGTTATTACCACATCATCCTCCTCTTCTTCTTTCAGCCGAAGATGTACATGAGTCTGTTTTGACTCTTGAAATTTTCCCATTATTTCATACACTTCATCTTCGCGCTCAGTTGGAGTCTGCAACAGGTTCATAAACAAGAAAAAAAAGAAAGTTTTATTTGTGCAAATACAACTTCAGTAATAGTGACTCTTCTACAGGTCAATGTTTAGACAAATGTTTTTGGGTGATTTCACGATAACAGGAATAGTTAATATATGAAATACCTGAGAAATAAAAGTGCACCAATTTTAACAGGATTTCATTACCTCATTCTAAAGGTATTAAACTTCCTTTTTCCAGCTTTGGCACGCTCTATTTTGATTCAGTGCAAAGTTAAAGTGATTGATTAAAACAAGTCATTGAATCAGGTATCAGCGCTTCCCGCGGGACTGCTGGAGGTCCACGCAAACATGGCGGCCCTGCCAGATTGTGTCGGTTACGTAACAGACACAGCGTAACCGACACTCAAAAATGTGAGATAAAGATGATACAAAAGATGAAACTTGGCAATTCTTGAGTTATGAGGTGGAATTAATGCTGCCTTAAAAGTTTTCTAGACTTTGGAGACTTCGTTTTAGTTTAATACTATTAAATTGAGGTTTTTGCGTAGTGAGGAATTAGTGCTACACACGTAAAAATCACTGGTTTTCATAATAATTTAAGTTTTCATTGTAAAAAAAACTGACTTATCAGTAATGGTTTTGTCAAGAAGACTTCAGCGAACAATTTGATGGCAGTTTTGAAACTCCTGACTCCATCTGGCGAGATAAACACTGCACTTAATACAACTGCAAAAATTTGTTGCCAAATGTGGCGACATCTCTTTCTTATGACTTTTCTCGCTCAATAATAAACATTTCAGTTCAAACTGGCAATTTTCTTGAACACTAGAGTCTCTTTTCAGCAAATATTGCCAAAGAGTTCATGATCAGTACTGATATGTTACCGCAAATTGCTCTTTTGCTTCAAAATCGGGGTTGGCGACGCGTAACCGACCGGACATTTTCGGCCTTTAAAGTCTCATATTATTAAATATAATAATAATTCATCATATTTTTTAGCATGGATAGGTTCAGGGACATCATTCCTATTGATTAATTAATTTGGTTTTCAATCGTTTTGCCCTATGTCGTTCAGAACCCACGGCGACACGACTATGCCTATTATCGTGAAATCACCCTTTTCCATTGAGCTCGCATTTGAGTGCTTGTACTCGATGAAGAGCTTGCAGTTTTAGAAATGTTCCTTGTAGAATTGTTTTGAGTTGATTTATTTGAGGTTGTAGGTTAGCGACTACCGCCTGTTGTTGTTACCCTGCGATAAATTTCCCCTGGGAAATGACATGTAATTTCATGCGCTCCCAAGGGTATGATATGTGATAAATGCTCCTAGAGGAATGACATGTAATCACATGTGCTCCCAGGGCAGGGGAATGACACGACCTCATATGTGGACCCCTGGGGAATAGACAGTGTGCTCCCCTGGGTGCTAACATGTGACCCGTGCGCTCCCATGGGAGGGTACATATTGTGACCCATAGGTAAGTGCTCTCGTTGGACCTCTCACGGTGTCTCGTGGATTATCATAAAACTTCAGGAGAAATGCCACGGGCCCATATGTGACTGCAGCCCACCATGTGCAGTGGAGCATCACAGAACTATATTCATGGGAAATGCATGAAGGGCCCTACAATGTCCTGCAAAGATATCACCGAACTTGAGAAAGGATACAGTGCGACAAAACACTGCGTCTTAGGTGCGTCTTCCCGCCCGGCAAGGGAGCAATGTGTACGTTGCCGCAACGTTGCAAGGCAACATTTTTGATGATATTGCTTTGTAAAGGTAAAGCAGCAACGTTTAAGCAATGTTTCAGCAATGTTGCCTGACATTATATTTTAGACAATATTTTCAAAACGTTTTTAGAAATGTTTCTGGAACATTATTAAAAAACGTTTCAATAAATATTTCTTAGATATATTGTGACAACGTTGTTAAACATTATTAGTCAGGGAGAAACACGATTTGACCCGGAACAAATTGCTGAACAAACTTTTCCTATATAAACGTCATCAGTAGGTCCTCCTGAACAACATACCAAAAGTTTACCACGGTCCGACCCCGGAACACCCCCCAAAATGCCTAAATTTCAAAATGGCGGCCATAATAAGGCCTCTGGGATTTCGGTTTTTTAAAATGCGCATAAAGTGTCATGTGAGGTATCAATCCCTGTGTAATTTTGGTCTTAGAACTCAGATGTGAGGTCAAGCAGATGCTGTGCTGCAAATCGGAGGGGACACTTTTCCACCGTTTCAGGTGTTCTCCTTTCTGTTGTTTCTCAACAGATGATTTTCTCCAATCAATATAAGGGAATGCGCCCTCATACAATGTCGCAAAAATATGTATATGTATATACAAAAATAAACAAAAATTAATTGATAGATAATTCAAAAAATAAAAAAATTAACAATAAAAATATACAAATGAAGATAAAATTAAAAAAAATAAAAAAATAATTTAAAAATAAAAAATAAAATAAAAAATAAATATAATAATTAGAAAATAATTTAATACAAAATAAAAATACCAAATAATTATAATAATAAAAAATAATTATAATATAATTAAGTAAATAATTAAAATAATAATAATTTTATTTATATAAAATGAATATAATAATTCAATTCTTTTTTAATTTTTTTTTCATACTCCTCTTTTTTAAAAACTTGATCTTCCTAATATTATGTTCAGTATCCTTCGTTGTAGAATTATGCACAGAAATGCAAGAATATCATTGCTTTCTATCATTGAACCAGATCTAGGGATGTTTATTAATGCTAAATAACCAAACACTATCACGCGAGCGTCCGTAGCTGAGTGGCAGCGACACACGGGCGATCACTGAAGTTCAGCAACGTCGGGCGTAGTTAGTACTTCGATGGGAGCCCGCTTGGGAACCCGGGCGGAGCGCGGCTACTATCGAACTTAGAGTGAATTTCGGGTGCCTAAGAAACGCTTCTCTGCGGTCCACATTGACTTCTAGGAGTAAAAATGCAGAGTACTCCTAAAATAAATCACCGAAATTTTTTCACCGTATTTTTGCAACATTCCCATTATGTTGCTAAAACGTATTTTTGCAACATTCCCATTATGTTGCTAAAACACATTGCAGACACATTGCCAATTACGTTCATGCAAGCTGACAAAATTACACGTTGTGGCAACGTTACCACAACGTTGCCCGAATACGTAAATGGCGAAAATGCAACGTTTTGGCAACGTTGCCACAACGTAATTTTGCCGGGCGGGTTATCTACTTTAGGTGCCTGCTTTACAAGTTATACCGAGAGAAAAATTTCCCCTCGGCATAGACACGAGATCACACGCGCTCCCTTGGGGAATGGACAGGAAAGCCCCTGTGCTCCCAAGGGAATGACAGGGGATCCCCTGTGCACCCATGGGAGTCTGGGGATCTTCAGTCCCGTCCCTCCGTCCCCGCGCGTCCCGTAGCTTTAAGGTTCGGTTGGCGGACTTCCGACTTCTCTGTGGTTATTTTTTTATTTTATTTATTTTTCAATCTACATATTTCATTTATCGATTCATTTTTTTATTTATTGATTTATTTTCATACATTTTCCAGGTTCGTTGCGGCCAAAAGATGCTTTGGATTCGAATAAATTCGGTATACAACTACTATTTTATTTTATTTTGATAGGAGTAGTATACCGAATTTATTCGAATCCAAAGCATCTTTTGGCCGTAACGAACCTGGAAAATATAAGAAAATAAATATATATAAGTCTAGTATAGACGGCATTGTGGGCACGGAATAGGGAGGTTCCCAGGGGAGCCACTGCCTAGGGGAATTATTCCCCTGCCCAAAACCGACAGGGAGAAATCCCCAGGGGAAATTTTTAGCAGGAAATATTGTTAATTTTCTTGTTGTTGGGCCAGACAAGCTCCTAGTTTAGATGGAAGAGCACGGTTTTCACCAGGAAGCACGTAGGTAGGTATTATCCTGAGAGTAAAGGTTTCTACTAGAGCTTGAGATATTTTGCCATGAAATGCTTGCACGGACAGAAATAGGGGGGGCCGGGGGCCCGCCCCCAATAAATCTACTCGGCCCCTTCCAAAAAATGTCAAGGACCTAAGCTAATAATTAGGTTTGAGGTAAAAGGTATAGGGAATGTAATTAATATGAGCCTAATCCTGGTAAAATCGATCAAAGATAGCAGAAGATGAAAATTTCTTGCAAAGAGCAGCTTCCTTTTATTAAGGAACGTGGAATGTAGTTTGACTGTATACGGTTGTGGTTTTTTGCGCATTTTAGTTCAATACTTGTTTTCATGAGAGGTAAATGAAGACTTATTAAAATCCACAATAAGATATGATATTTCTACAAATACGTCAGTAAAATTTCTGTCATCTGTAATATTTAATTCAATTTAATTTGTTATTGAGAATGGCTTAAAATTGCTCTCGAGACGTTCCAATTTTAAAACATTTTCCGGGGGGTCCCCCTAGACCCTCTTTACCCCAAGAGGTTACCCCTGCTTTTTCCAATAGCCTCCTGTGCCCCCCCCCACACAAAAAATTCGTGGTTCCGCGCATGATTGTTTAATGGATTCATGCAGGCGATCATCTTCTAAGGCGAGTTGTCTCTACAGGGTGAGCGAAAAGTCCCCGACCCCCCCTCTAACTTTTGAACGAATTGAGCTAGGGAAATGAAACTTTGGGAATGTTCCTATCTCAAAGGGGACCATCTTTTGGGGGGGTCAAAATTTTGGTCCCCCCCTCAGGGGGGGATGGGGGCCCCCCAACTTTTTTTTTTCAAATGGCAACCCCTATCTTGTGATACCTCATTCGAAAGAGCATAAAAAACTAAGAATTTTGGCGCAAACCGCAGATCAATATCTTAATTTTTGACCGAGTTATGATAGGTCAAAGGTCAAATTTGACCTATTTTCAAAAAATCATAACTCCGTTTCAAATTATCGCAAAGAAAAAAATAAAACGGGAAAATTTACCAAATTGTGTCCGCTTTTAAGTAAAAATTGCAAAAATCACTTCGATTTAATTTTAAGGGGGGGCTCGGACCCCCAAATACGTCAATTCAAAGGTCATTCAATTTGCCCGCGAAATAAGCCAATTTCCCCTGGATTTGCCTCCACATTATCTCAGTAAGGTCAAAATCAGTTCAACATTACGTTGGCAAGTCCCCAAATTTCGGGAAAAGTTAAAAAAAAATGATATTCAAACGGTTAAATTTAATTACCTTAAATTTCGTTTTTTTAACTTTTCCCGAAATTTGGGGACTTGCCAACGTAATGTTGAACTGATTTTGACCTTACTGAGATAATGTGGAGGCAAATCCAGGGGAAATTGGCTTATTTCGCGGGCAAATTGAATGACCTTTGAATTGACGTATTTGGGGGTCCGAGCCCCCCCTTAAAATTAAATCGAAGTGATTTTTGCAATTTTTACTTAAAAGCGGACACAATTTGGTAAATTTTCCCGTTTTATTTTTTTCTTTACGATAATTTGAAACGGAGTTATGATTTTTTGAAAATAGGTCAAATTTGACCTTTGACCTATCATAACTCGGTCAAAAATTAAGATATTGATCTGCGGTTTGCGCCAAAATTCTTAGTTTTTTATGTTCTTTCGAATGAGGTATCACAAGATAGGGGTTGCCATTTGAAAAAAAAAAGTTGGGGGGCCCCCGTCCCCCCCTGAGGGGGGGACCAAAATTTTGACCCCCCCAAAAGATGGTCCCCTTTGAGATAGGAACATTCCCAAAGTTTCATTTCCCTAGCTCAATTCGTTCAAAAGTTAAAGGGGGGGTCGGGGACTTTTCGCTCACCCTGTATATTTGCACTACAGGGTGATCCAAAAGTCCCTTCCACCCCCTCTAACTTTTTACCTAATTGAGGTAAAGATTTGAAACTTGGGGGATATTCCTAGGTCAAAGGGAGCTACTTTTGGCCCCCCTAAAATTTTCAAGGGGGCCCCCCTCAGGAGGGCAACGGACCCCAACTTTTAATTTTCAAATGGGAAGACCCCCTTTGTGATAGCTCGTTCGAAAGAGCATAAAAAACGACAACTTTTCGCGCAAACCCGAAGTCAATAGCCCAAACCGTTTCAAAATGGCGGCCGGTTAAAGTTCAAAATGGCCGAAAATTCACACCGATTATTTGTCGATGGATTTGCGCGAAAATCGGTATGTAGGGGAATTTTGACACGAGAAAAACGAATTTGACGTTAGATTTTCAAAAAAACCGGAATTTTCAAAATGACCGCCGGTTAAAGTTTAAAATGGCGGAAAATTTTCACCTCGGTTTTTTTCTGATGGATTTGCCTAAAACTTGGAATTTGAGAGTATTTTGGTAAAAAATAAACAAATTTGAACTTAGATTTCTAAAAAAATCAATTTTTGGTCATTTTGAACTTTAACTGGCGGCCATTTTGAATATTTCGGTTTTTTCGAAAATCTAACGTCAAATTCGTTTTTCTCGTGTCAAAATACCCCTACATACCGATTTTCGCGCAAATCTATCGACAAATAACCGGTGTGAATTTTCGGCCATTTTAAACTTTAACCGGCCGCCATTTTGAAACGGTTTGAGATATTGACTTCGGGTTTGCGCGAAAAGTTTTCTTTTTTTATGCTCTTTCGAACGAGCTATCACAAAGGGGGTCTTCCCATTTGGAAATTAAAAGCTGGGGGCCGTTGCCTCCCCAAGGGGGGCCCCCTTGGAAATTTTAGGGGGACCAAAAAGTAGCTCCCTATGACCCAGGAACATCCCCCAAGTTTCAAATCTTTACCTCAATTAGGTAAAAAGTTAGAGGGGGTGGAAGGGACTTTTGGATCACCCTGTATAAGTACTTCTTTGATTGGAACAGTTTTATCTGAATCGTAAGAAGAACTTTCAGATCCCTTTTCCTCACCTTCACCCGCCATTGCAGAAGAAGCGTCACCATCCTTCCCCTTCAATGTCGGAGTGGGAGGGCGGGCGTGTATAGGGCACCTGTGGAAAAGCGAACTTCTTCCCAACCGGGTTTTACCTTCCATCGAGTAACTTGGCGATGTTCTTTGGTACATCAGGAACAAGTCGGTGAGCTTCCCTCGGTTCAAGACGTTTCTTACACTCAAGGAAAACGCCATTTACATAAAAGCTCTTGGTATTATGTTTACACATTACGAGCAGAGTTGACGTCCAATTGATTCATTGTTTATGCACGTACCTATACCTACTGCTTTCTCCGGCTGCTCCGGGCTGCTGGCAATCGAAACCGCACGGCAAGTACTTTTTGAGACACACAGAATCACATGCTGATGATTTTTTTCCGAGGCATTTTAATAAACGGAATTTACCGAAACAGCGCGCGCTTGAACACGAACGTCTCGATCCAAAGCATAGTATGGACTGTCAAAATTTGGTGGTATGATTCTCTGCTCTTATCCTTCTCTACCCATTTACTGATGGAGTTTAAATAAGTATGTAGGAAAAGAAGTGAGAGACACTTACGTGATGAGAACATTTTGTAATAGATTCGACAACTTTGACAAGGATTTTTCCGGCTTCGTAAACTTTACGACCGTCGGTGTAAATTTTGTTAACAAAGTTGATGTAAGCATACTCAAGGATAACTCCGAAGGCAAACGCAAAGCACAGTATCAGATACCAATCGAGAGCCGTGGCGTGAGATACTTTTGGTAAGGCAGACCGGTTTCCAAAACCGATTGTAGTTATAGAGAGTACAGGAATCACCCCTGCAACCAAATATAAGAATAAGAAGAAGAAAACGCAAACATTTTACGTAGGCGGATCTTTAGTTTTAAGTGCCACGTAATGCTTCAAAATACGGTCATGTCCTGTTTTGTTTGTCTCCTCATGTGAAGACTAAAACGTCGTTACTCAATGAAAAGCTCGTCAGTTATGATTGGTATATTTTATTTATTGTGTTATCAAAGTTGTTTTCCAACAAATACGTACCAAGCTGAATTCTTGCTGGAACGTCATCTGGATTGATCCAAAAGGATACCCACGAACAGCAGATGATCAAAGCGCATGGCACATACACCTGGAGCACGAAAAACCCAATGCTCCTCTGGAATATGAAATTCGCTCGAATCACGTGGTATTCGTCTAAGAAAAAACAGCAAAACAATGTTTTAAATCACACTCGGTTTTACAAGAGACCGGAAATGTACGCTGCTTATGCGATTCACATTCCTCAAATGAAATCATGTCTGTAAAAACAGCAGATATCCGCCATTTTTAGGGGTAAGTAACGCCTTTTTAGAATCTGCAGATCTTCAAGAGTCCTAGTATGAAGTTCCAACTTCTGGCATAAGTTTACAATGAGATATAAGTAAAAAAAAAAAAAAGTGTTATATGTAAAAAAGAAAATGTCAGAACTCGATGAAATAATGTATTGAGCCAAATAATTCACTGAAGCTCATAAGTCTTCTTCAGACTCGTGTATATGAGTGCATTACAGTAGTAAGTAATCAAAGTTAATGAGACAATATCGCATGCAGGTCTTAGGGAGATGGCACTCTTCTTAGTTTTCTCTCTATTTTCAGATACCAACAATATAGTCTCTTCCATTTATGGTTTTTGGAAATTACCAAAAGTTTATTTTTTTCGAAAATTATTACAAAACACGACAGTATTTAAAATTTGATAAATACCAATTGCTCTCCCTCTCTCTTATAGCCCAGGCAATAGAGGATAGAATAGGGGTTTACCTTGCAAAATTTAGGTGAAATCAGGTTATGATCGATTCCTATGTAATTTTTTACGCTGAATCCGAATTTTTGGTTTCCCAACAAATTTTCCTTGTGCTAACTCCGGAAAATCGGAAAAACCGCGAAAAATCACGTTTTTCCGCGGTTTTCCCGAGATATCTCTTTTCCCGTGCGATATATCGAGAAAATGGTTACTTCCAAAAATAAAGCTGATAAAATTTCCTATAAAAATGATCTGAACGTTTTTCTCACACGTCCACTAGGGAGAGAGCTGGAGCCGTGGAAAGCTCTAAAAACTCGTAAAATCGCGATTTTCCACGGTTTTTCGCCATTTGTGCGCAATAAATTTGTTCTTTCGCAAAATTTCAGGATAGTCTTACCTTAAAAATTAATGCTGCTTACTTCTAAGACAAGAATGATGCCAATTTTTTCTTTACAGGTCCATTGGAAGCGGTTTTAAAGCCGTGAAAAGTCATGAAATGCTCGAAAATCGCGATTTTCCGGCATATTTTCGTAACAAATCCGTTCCTGTCCAAACAACTCATTTAAAGTGACTTCAAAATTCAATCTTATAAAATTGGCAACATACATACGTAGAATTTTCTCCCATGGCGCGCCCTCGTGCTCTGCGACATCCATACGCCAAGTGTGCTTATCTACGTAAGGGTTAGTAGACAACGAACGACGTAATAAAATAGTGCAATTTTCAACATACTTAAATGATGTTGAAATTTCCTTGTATATCTGAAGAAACAACGGATATGGATTTGTCGAAAGCGTAAATAATGCAAAAAGTTGAAAAGTTTGAAATTTAAAGAATGTATTGATACAATTTTTCAATTATGCGAAAACAACTATAATAGTATCGTAATAATTAGATAAGAACTATGATAGTAAATATGTTCAATGTCAAGAAGTATAATTCAGATGTATGGTCAGGCACTCTGCTGACTGAATGTCCTGAGGATCTGAAATCAAAATGAAAAGCACGGGTATAATGGCATAACCTAACATATTATTTTCTATCGGTGAAAGAGCTACTAAGTTATAAAATTGGGTCATGGTTTAAAATGGCAAGAGGAACGTAATTGTTGAATTGTTATAGGTGTTATCGGTGTTTTTTTCTTTCTTTTCTGCTATTTGAGAATGTTAATTTGTGCCTACTATAATGTAAATTTTCTCTGCTCAATCAACTCATGGAAAATTTATTGTAAACTTGATGGGAAAATTCTCACCTGCGTTGTCATCATTGCCGTCTTTGCAGTATTTTACGACTTCAGCATGACATCGTCTAAATCGGAGAATAGGAATTTCTGGTATGGATTTATCTTAATTTGAATTGCTCGTTTGAGCTTTTGCAACATCGTTTACTAGAATAAGAGAAACGTATGCCTAGGAAAATCTTTTGGTATTAATCTGAGAGGAGAACAATGAGTAAAGCAACCTGCATTGATACGGTTCGCAGATACAATCGCGATTTTTGGCTTCCTTGGCATTTCAGGATCTTATTTTTGTTGTCAATGAGTATATTTATCCATTGATTGTTGGTTCATAATGACGCTACAATTATTTGGAAATAATGTGACACTTTGTGCAATTAATAGAGTAATGTCATGATTGCTGAAATCAAGGATATTAATGTGATCTGCCATAAGGCTAAAATTCTACATCTATCGTACAAGCCTCCCAAAATTATGAGTAGTTCACGGGTGCGTGCCGTGATTACTCTCAGTCTCGTTTTCTCAATTACCTAGAGTCGCTTCATTTACATCACTGATAAAACCGAAGTGGAAGAAACCGTGATTTGAATTTCTGCGGTATATGAAGTCAATGAGTACATTTTTTTAAGCATCACTGGCCATTTCTATCAATTCAAATAAAAATAAAAAAAAAATTGAGTGAAATTAATACCTACCTGCAAACGTCTCCGAACTTCTTTCATCTCTTCGGTCGTCTGCTGTTCTTTCTGTGAACGATTCAGGAGTATATTCCATAAATCATCAGGATCATCTACGATAAGTTCCGCGGATAAGTCCTCATCGAGTGCATTCTCACATGTACCATTAAAATTTCGACACATAATTGTGCAATTTAATCCACCGAAAACATCATCACATTGAATTTTAAATTTTTGAGGTATATTTTTAGCCCCATATTTTTACACAAGATGATTCATTTGTGGCTTAAAAGTGGAAAATCACAATTTTTCGCATTTTTTGAGCTACACATAATTCTCTATGCGGCACTTTTTGACCCATGCTAAAAGCTTTTCACGTCATAAATGTGTTGACAATTTTATAAGATTAAATCTTGAAGTCTCCATTAGCCGAGTTTTTGGCACAAGAACGGATGTGTAACAGAAATATCCACAAATTTAGAAAAATAATTTCAGAAATTGTAGTAGTACATTCTTCAAATTTCAACTTTTTGCATTATTTACGATATGGATTTGTCGAAAGCGTATAAATAATGCAGGATTGCACTATTACAACATCATTCCATCCATCCATATCCGTTGTTTCTTCAGATATACAAGGAAATTTCAACATCATTTAAGTATGTTGAAAATTGCACTATTTCATTACGTCGTTCGTTGTCTACTAACCTTTACGTAGATAAGCACACCTGGCGTTTGGATGTCGCAGAGCACGAGGGCACGCCATGGGAGCAAATTCTACGTATGTATGTTGACAATTTTATAAGATTGAATTTTGAAGTCACTTTAAATGAGTTGTTTGGACAGGAACGGATTTGTTACGAAAATATGCCGGAAAATCGCGATTTTCGAGCTTTTCATGGCTTTTCACGGCTTTAAAACCACTTCCAATGGACCTGTAAAGAAAAAATTGGCATCATTCTTGTCTTAGAAGTAAGCAGCATTAATTTTTAAGGTAAGACTATCCTGAAATTTTGCGAAAGAACAAATTTATTGCACACAAATGGCGAAAAACCGTGGAAAATCGCGATTTTACGAGTTTTTAGAGCTTTCCACGGCTCCAGCTCTCTCCCTAGTGGACGTATGAGAAAAACGTTCAGATCATTTTTATAGGAAATTTTATCAGCTTTATTTTTGGAAATAACCATTTTCTCGATATATCGCACGGGAAAAGAGATATCTCGGGAAAACCGCGGAAAAACGTGATTTTTCGCGGTTTTTCCGATTTTCCGGAGTTAGCACAAGGAAAATTTGTTGGGAAACCAAAAATTCGGATTCAGCGTAAAAAATTACATGGGAATCGATCATAACCTGATTTCACCTAAATTTTGCAAGGTAAAATCCTTTATTGCCTGGACTACTCTCTCTCTCCCTCTCCCTCCCCCTCTCTCCCCCATTTGCTAGGTAGTTCATTTCATGCCTTAAAAAAGATCTCCGCAAAAACAGCGGATATGGTCTTTTTTGAAATCACTGTATCTCGTTGACATTTTCTTCGAATGCTATGATTTCTAGGTAAAGCTCATTTTTGGGAAGAAGATTTGCTCTGTTAAGAATTCCTTCACGGAATCCTATTCGCTGCACTGGCAACGAAATGCACAACTTTGAAAACTATATAAGTACGTGATTTTCTCAAAACTTTAAAACGTGACATCCGCTGTTTTTACGTACAGGGTGTCCCAAAAATATCCTTACCTCCTCTAAAATTTTACGTAATTAATATTTTGAAACGAAACTTTGGGGATGTCCATAGATCAATGTTAGCTATAATCGGGGCCCCCAAAATTTTTGAGCCCCTCCTCAGGGAGGGGCTACGGACCCCACCTTTTCTTTAAATGGCGACCCCCCTTTTTTACGCATCAATCGAAAGAAAAAATTAGAAAACAAGAGATAATAAAGAGAAAATTTTTGGCGCAAACCGCTGGTCAAAATCTTGATTTTTGGCAAAATGGCGGCCGGTCAAAGTTCAAAAGAGCGGAAATTTGACATCTCTTTTTTTGTTAACGGATTGGGATGAAACTTGACATCCGGGGCGTTTTTAGGACGAGAAAAACTATTCTGGCATTAGTTTTTCGGAAAATTCCATTCTTTTGAAAATGGCGGCGGTCAAAATGGCGACCCAGGGTGGTAAGGGAATATTTAGGCTGCTTATCGGTGGATATATATGACACATGGTATTCGGAGGTATTTCGGCACGAGAATAACGAATCTTCCATTGGATTTTTGAAATTCTGAATAACTTCAAAATGGTGGCGGAAAAATGTCGAGAACTTACAATTACGTACATTTAATGATACGGATTCGCATGAAACTCGGACGCCATTTTGAAAGTATCCAGCATTTCAAAAACGTAATGAGAAAGAGCCATTTTTTCGAGCCAGAAGCCAACGGAACCCCGAGTTTTAGGCGAATTCATATCAGTAAACGTACTTAATACCCAGTTCCCACCATTTTTCCGCCGCCACTTTGAAGTTATTCAGAATTTCAATAATCCAATGGAAGAGTCGTTATTCTCGTGCCAAAATACCTTCGAATACCAGGTGTCATAGATATCCACCGATAAGCAGCCTAAATATTCCCTTACCACCCTGAGTCGCCATCTTGACTGCTGTCATTTTCAAAAAGACGGAATTTTCCCGAAAACTAATGCCAGAATAGTTTTTCTCGTCCCAAAAACGCCCCGGATGTCAAGTTTCATCCCAATCCGTTAACAAAAAAGAGATGTCAACTTTCCGTTATTTTGAACTTTGACCGGTCGCCATTTTGCCAAAAATCAAGATTTTGACTAGCGGTTTGCGCCAAAAATTTTCTCTTTATTATCTCTTGTTTTCTAACTTTTTCTTTCGATTGATGTGTAAAAAAGGAGGGTCGCCATTTTAAAAATAAGGTGGGGGGGGGGCCGAAAATTTTGGGGGCCCCAATTGTAGCTAACATTGATCTACGGACATTCCCAGAGTTTCGTTTCAAAATATTAATTAAGTAAAATTTTAGAGGGGATAAACTTTATTTTCGGAACACCCTGTATAAGGCTTTAAATACGTCCCTTTAAAAGACTACTTAGTTCTCGGGGGAAAACTTTTTAGGACAGTGACTTTTGTCAAACTAGGTAAAATATCAGAATCTACTGAGCGTAAATGGAGATCCACGGGAACAAAAAGTTGTATTGCCAGTCTACAGTCTGGTAAACCCACGAAATCACTTCGTTTTGGCTGGTCAAAACATTCAAGTGAAGCTTGAGTATCACCTGTAGATACTTAAAAGCCCGATTTCGTGGTGTTATGTTGACGATGTTGATATATTTCAAACGGATTGGAGGGACGTAATCACAAAAAATTGTTCCCGTTTCGATCATGTCGACGGACGAGGAGGGACCCAAAAAATCCGGAATTTTGCTGTAACATGCCAACGGTTGAAAATTTCGGGCTTTCATCGCTCGGAGATAAAACTAGGAGAAATGCACATTGCACAGTCAATGGGTCAAATGGCAACGTCGTAGCACGTTTTCTTTCGTTTTGGTGAGCTTTCACGTGAGCGGTGTTTTGCAAGCTCGCGGTGTCTGGCAAGCTCGCGGTGTCTGGCAAGCTCGTCATTCTTTAAGATAGGTGATTTTCTCTGGCAACACAGGCTGCCTCTGTCAATCCTTGGAGTAATTCTTGCAGGGAACATAATCCACCAATATGTTAAGTGGACAAATGTTTTTTTTTTTTTCATTTTAAAGCGTGATGTATCGTTTAAACGTCAGCCGGGCTCCACGCGGCCGTCGAAGGATAGAACGGTAAATTGAGGGTCAATGCGGTAACAACGCGTTCTAGGCCCAAATTTTTCACAGCAGGGCTTTGAATATTTCTGTATGAAAACCCAGTCATATCTGCTAGTTAATTAAAAGGTCTTCAACGATTCTCACCCCCCTCAGCATGAAATCTTCAAGCAATGTTGTTATTTGCTGGCATATGTTGATGTAATGTTACTAATATGGATGGAATGTTAAATCAGTAGTGTCAGGATAAGACTGATAATATCAACATTGATGTAAGCTTCATAGACCGGCAATCCAGGAGATGTCAAGAAGTGTCAACCTGATAACAATGTTGACGGGGGCATATCAATATTATGTAAGATTATTGTCATGTTACTTCAACCTTACTATCAATGTTGTTGCAATGTTCAGGTAAGTCCCTGGCAGTAGCACATCAACATTCAAGTAGCATTTTGCAACGAAAAAATTGCAATTTAAATGAAGTAAAATTTCCAGATGATTTCAACCTTCTTGCAAAAAAATTTGAATTATTTTACAACATCTGACCCCCTTATTGTAAAAAAGTAGCAATTTTTTTGCGAAGAAATTTCAATATTGACGACCTTTAAATTTCAACCCCTAAATTTTCCGGGGCAATTAGAATAATTCGGACTCATACTTTCCTGAAGTCCAATGACGTTTAGCAGCGTAAAATACCGGACGCCCTCGTGTGGACTAGAACCCGACCCACGAGTGTCATAGCCGAGTACTCTGCCACTGAGCAACAGGGAGCTGATGGTGAGTTTGGTTAAAATCACGGCTGTTAAGGCTGTTATAGCATGCATTGCGTCAGTGCGCGGCTCAACTTTCATGATAGAATTGATTAACGCCGTGTTATCTCAGGCTTCTTTCTTTTTCCTATTATTATTTTTTTTGTGTTCTTTTTTTCGTATTATTTTTTTTGTGTTATTTTTTTCGATAACACGTAATATGTACTGGCACTAAATTTACACTGGTGTGAATTACACCACATACTAACTTGAGAACTTAAAAACATTTTCAAAAAAATATTTTTAAAATATTTTCGAAACTTTCTTAAGGAATATTTTAAAAATGTTTACAGACAATATTTTTGAATTATTTTAAAAATATTTTTGGTAAACATTTTCAAAATATTCCGTTAAAAAGTTTTAAAAACATTTTAAAAATATTTTGAAAATATTTTAATTACAATATTGCCATGAAAATATTTTGATAAAGGTGACAATATTTCCAAAATATTTTGTACTATCTGGGTTAGGTGAGACATTTAAGTCGAAAAAACTTTAAAACAACTAGAAAATTGGATGCCAGGCACATGGCGTGAATTTGTTGCAACATGATTGCACCGAAATTGCATTTTTATTGCGTCTTTATAGTGCCTTGAAAAAGAAGGTTAGGCAACAACTATACCTAACTTACATTTCTTGCAAACTCATTCGAATAAAATTGCAACTTTTTCAGCGCCTTCAAATGAACGTATAGGCAACAAGCAAAAATTGCAATCAACTCACAATCCATTGCAATGAAATTGCAATCCATGCTACTTGGGCATTGATGCAATCTTACCTCATTCTTATACGATGGATATAATATGGCTGCAATGTTGATGTGTAAGATATGCAATATTATACTAATATTGTAATAAGGTTTTATCCTGAGTGGGACTTAGAATCATTTTGTTCAGTATTTCATTGTTTTAGCCGTGGCTTGGGGCCAGGAAGCAGTGGCGTGGCGTGAATTGCGATATATCGATTGTTATGTCATTTAAACCTAGGCACGGTAAAGAATCGATTATTAAGGTGTTCGCTGCGAACACCCTGTCTATCGATCCTTTTCAATAGTTTTAAATGGCATCCCTGGTAAAAATGGCAAGTGTTAGGTCAGTGAATTTTCCACTGAGGTCAGTGCAATTTGCTCTGAGGTCAGTTCAGTTTTCTCCGACGTAAGTGTTAAAGCACTGACCCAAGAAGTAAGCACTGAGGTAAGAGGCACTGACGTCGGGAGGAAGACTTACCTAAGTGCAGAGATATCTCTGAGGTAAGCGGGACTGAGGTCAGGACTTGGTTCAGAGGGTAAGTCTCTGATATCAGTCTTAATCGAACCGCACTCACTCCCAAAAAGTAGAGATGGCTCCCTCTTCCCCCACCCTATTTCATTTTCGTGGGGGAATATTCCTTGGGATACGGGGACCACAAACCTCATCTTACGGAGAGGCATATTTTTTATGAGGGGGGTTTTCTAAGAGGGAAGGAAAACTTGTTTAGGTAGCCACACTCTTGAATAATTTGTTTAACCTCCTTCGTTTATGATGGCACTTAAATAATTAAAACACAAAAAAATGAGATCGGTAAAAATATTATCACCGCTATAATATGTATTTAGATGTAGTTATTTAAGCATTATTATTTTTTTAACTTAAGAGTAAAAAAAAAAAATTAAATTTGGTTTTAATTTTTTTCAGTTTTAACTCTTTTTAAAATGTTCCACTCTTAATTTTTTTAAAATTTTCCCAATTTATTTTTAATTATTTTCCAACTTTTTTACTCCTTTAAGTACTTTCAATTTTTGTATCTGCTAATTTATATTTTTTGTATCATCTCAACTTTGATTATTTTTTTTACATCCTCAGCTATAATTTTGAATTTTAATGCATTCTATTTTTTTTTTTCAAAAAAAACATAACATATAAAACTTCATTTTCATGTTGATTGATTGAAAAAGAATAATAAAAAAATTAAGTATCGGATTCAAATTCAAAGACAAAATCATCATTTGCTGTCAAAATTACTCCAATGGGGGCCCTGAAATGACATAATTACGCCCCTAGCACTTACACGCGCAGGTAGTGTAGTGGTTCAGTCGCTAGGTCGATCACCGAAGATAAGCTACGTCGGGCGTAGTTAGTACTTAGATTGGAGACCGCATGGGAACGAGCGTTGTCCACTGAAGATTGTGATGATTACTTGTGATGGAAAACTCACAGTAGCCCTCCCTGGTCGTCAAATAGTGAATTAGCGTACCTGGTGGATCGGTAATTAACTAAATTTTTGCCTCTACAGTATTTCTGGGAGTTTCCACACCGCTTACGTCGGAGACACTTAGGTCAGTGCCACTTACATCAGAGGCACTTGCCTTTGGAACAGACCTAACACTGATGTAGCAGATCAGCGCCCGGCAGCACTGACATCAGTGTTTAGGTCTGTTCCAAAGGCAAGTGCTACTGATCTGAGCACTTGCCATTTTTACCAGGGATGACAATCGATTTATCGGAAAGCACGCCACGCCACTGCAAGACGTTTATGTTTGAGGCGATACAGTCCCCTTAAAATCGAGAAACCTACATTTACGCTTAAAATCTGGACAAAGCATGTCTTTCATTGGCAACACTTCAAATAAGTTTGACAAAGAAAGCCGTGTTTTTACCTGATAAGAAACAAAAATTGAGCGCTGAGTGTTGCCTAAGAAAATCGCGTAGGTACCTTAAATAACGACGAGCTCGCCGGACACCGCTCACGCGAAGGCTCACCAAAACGAAATAGAACTTGCTACGCCGTTGCAATTTGGCCAAGCAACTCTTCTTCATAGCTTCTAGTTTCACCTTCTATATAGCAGCGGAACCTGGAAATTTTTAATCGTTGCCAAATCACAGCAAAATTCCGGGTTCTTTTTTTAGTCCCTCCTCTTATTACCTACACTTGGTCAGTGTTCAAATAGTTCAGATGAGTCGATTCCCCCGAGTGGATCCATATTTTTCAACTGGAATTACATCATTTCTTCTGCATTTACTGCATCTCCATAAATCTTTTTTTTCATAACTAGGAGTCCGCCCCCTGACCGTCTCAGGCTTTATGCTTTACGCCTTGCTAATGTGATTTTACACTAAACTTACCACTACTACTACTACTACTACTACTACTACTACTACTACTACTACTACTACTACTACTACTACTACTCACTACTACTACTACTACAACTACTACTACTACTACTACTACTACTACTACCACTACCACTCCCACTACCACTACCACTACCACTACCACCACCACTACCACAACCACTACCACTACCACAACCACCACTATGTACCTACACCTGCAGTAAAAAAGGACGAATTCAGCTGCTTCAGCCATAGAGTACAATAGAGTCGCAATGTACTGGATCGCCGTTGAAGCCACTTTTGGAGGCTGTTCTGTCCAGTACACGAGAGACTATAGTGTGCGGCGACTAGCGATGACGCACGCGCAGAGACTGGCGCTCAGCGCTCCCCACTCCCCGACTCGGCTCCGCTACAAAGAGGTCCACACACATTGAACCAGCTAAGTAGGCCGGTAATAAGTCTGAAATTGAGTCCATAGATGAATATTATCCAGGAGTAACATACATTAATGGATTTGTAATGGCTTTGAATATCTATTTAAAGCAAATTTTGCACAAATTAATATAGATGGAATTTAAAAAAGTCGAAAAAACACAAGCAGTCGTTGATTTCTCCATAAGTCACCGTATTAAAAAATGCCGGTTGGTTCACACTTTGTATAAGTCAGAAATTAAATCCCAATATAATTATTATCCAGGAGTAATATACATCAATAGATTCATTATGGCTTTGACTACCTTTTAATAGCAAAATTTGTAAAAATTAATGCTGATTGAATTATAAAATGTCGAAAAAACACAAGCAGTTCTTGATCTCTCCATAAGCCGCCGTGTTACAAAATGCCGTTGGGTTCACACTTGGTTCACACTTTTCGGAGCACACGCGGCTCGGAAACGCCTGTTCATGGATTGGCTTCATCGGCGCTCCAGTACTTTGCGACTCTATTGTACTCTATGGCTTCAGCTGAACGGGTCTGCTCGTTTAAGACCGTCCGGTCGTGATAGACCGTTTTAGTGTTACGTCACATTTCGAGATATATCGCGATTCTGGGCCTGTTGCCCTAACCGGGATTCGGTCGGTTCGATTTACATGGGATTTCCCGTAAGGAACGGAAAGTCAATTCTCAAACGCTAATTAAGGGTAGTTCCAGACAGTTTCTGCCGGATTTTCTTAATTGCGATTATGAGTTCTATATATCCTCAAATGTACGTTTCCATCTGGTAAATCCCCAATATCGCATCGGATGAATTAGTTTTATTCAACGTATCGAAGCAAGTCCCGAAAGTGAGGTTTATGTTACCCCTTTGTTTAGGTACATTCTTCTCTGGGACTCGGAAGAATATTTTCTCTTCGTTTTTATGAAAAAGGACGAGGCATTGGTGGATTGAAAATACGTTACTGAGCTCGTAATCATTGTTTATTTCTCTAGGTTGTTATTGCGACGGTACACATGTGTGTGGACATCATGTGGGGATAAGTAAAACTGTAGTTGGACAACCCGCTCACCGCTATGTACCTATACTTACCTTTCTCTAGATGTTATAAAAAGATTCTAATGAATGCCTCTTACCTTAATATAGGTACCTTTACTGAGCTTATGCCAATAAGTGCCTGTCAATGTCAGTGTTCAATAAGTCTAATGTTATCGATGAAGTACCTTCAAAACCTTATCGACATCGATAGGATCAAACGGAGACAATTTCTCCACAGCGTCATTGAAGCTCTTCTCTGAAGGTAGCAACTGAAATTGATTTAAACAATACTACCTATGAATTGGAATGTTTAGACGGAAGAATTATATGCATATGAAACAAAACTGAGTGATTTATGGCTGGGACGAATGAAGGGCAACACTTTAGGAAGGAGAAAACAAATATTGGTGTCCAATACTCAAGTAATTAGTTGCGGGTGTTTAGGTTTCGTCATTTTAGATAGTATCTGCTAGGAGAAAAAGTAATCTAAGAGACGCGCAGAATTGTTTTTTTCATGAATCAGTGATGAACAGAGTCCAAAATTGGAGTGTAAACAAAGGGGTAACATAACCTCACTTTCGGGACTTGCTTCGATACATTGGGTATAACTAATTTATCTAATGCGATATTAGGGATTCACCAACGTACATTTGAGGATTACAGGGTGTACCAAAAGTCCGTCCCACCCCTGCTAACTTTTGAACGAATTGAGCTAGGGTAATGAAACTTTGGGAATGTTCCCATCTTAAAGGGGACCATCTTTTTTTTTTTTTGGGGGGGGGGGGGGGTCAAAATGTTGGTCTCCCCTCAGGGGGGCGCGGGGGGCCCCCAACTTTTTTTTTAAGTGGCAACCCCTATCTCGTGATACATCATTCAAAAGAACATAAAAACTAAGAATTTTGGCGCAAACCGCAGTTCTTAATCATCTTAATTATATCTTAATTTTTGACCGAGTTATGATAGGTCAAAGGTCAAATTTGACCAATTTTCAAAAAATCATAACTCCGGTTCAAATTGCCGCAAAGAAAAAAATAAAGCGGGAAAATTTACCAAATTGTGTCCGCTTTTAAGTAAAAATTGCAGAAATCACTTCGATTTAATTGTAAGGGGGGGGGGGGGGCTCGGACCCCCAAATACGTCAATTCAAAGGTCATTCAATTTTCCCGCGAAATAAGCCAATTTCCCCTAGATTTGCCTCCACAATATCTCAGTAAGGTCAAAATCAGTTCAACATTACGTTGGCAAGTCCTCAAATTTCGGAAAAAGTTCAAAAAAACGAAATGTAAGGTGACTAAATTTGAGCGTTTAAGTAGAGTCCCTTTATACCCAGAGTTAAGACAACTCGATCATCAGCTGACTGGCAGCCGGCCTTGGCTGGCCATGGAGGCCGAAACGAGTGCACCCAAACAAACGATATTGAGGGATAAGGATCAGGAATCCTGCGATGTCTGTCACACAAAAACAACAACATCAACAAATTGATCAATTAAAACGAAAATTAGATTGGTTTGTGAATAATTTCTTAATCTATTTTCATTTTAGACCGATGGAAATAACAATTTACTCTTGATAAACCACAATTAGGTAATATTTTCATTATTCTTGTTCACATTCGAGGTACCGCCATCTTGTTGCACTCGTTTCGGCCTCCATGAGCGAGAACCAATCAGAATTGGATTTTTATTTAGGCCACTTTCAGCCCAACCAAAAGTGAGTTGTCTTAATTCTGGGTAGAAAGGGACTCTGAGTTTAAATTTCGTTTTTTTTTTTAAATTTTTCCCGAAATTTGGGGACTTGCCAACGTAATGTTGAACTGATTTTGACCTTACTGAGATATTGTGGAGGCAAATCTAGGGGAAATTGGCTTATTTCGCGGGAAAATTGAATGACCTTTGAATTGACGTATTTGGGGGTCCGAGCCCCCCCCCCCCCCTTACAATTAAATCGAAGTGATTTCTGCAATTTTTACTTAAAAGCGGACATAATTTGGTAAATTTTCCCGCTTTATTTTTTTCTTTACGATAATTTGAACCGGAGTTATGATTTTTTGAAAATTGGTGAAATTTGACCTTTGACCTATCATAACTCGGTCAAAAATTAAGATATAATTAAGATAATTAAGATCTGCGGTTTGCGCCAAAATTCTTAGTTTTTATGTTCTTTTGAATGATGTATCACGAGATGGGGGTTGCCACTTAAAAAAAAAGTTGGGGGCCCCCCGCGCCCCCCCTGAGGGGAGACCAAAATTTTGACCCCCCCCCCCAAAAAAAAAAAAAAATATGGTCCCCTTTAAGATGGGAACATTCCCAAAGTTTCATTACCCTAGCTCAATTCGTTCAAAAGTTAGCAGGGGTGGGACGGACTTTTGGTACACCCTGTATAGAACTCATAATCGTAAGAAAATCCTTAACGGTCGAAATCCGATTTTTTTTTTAAAATTAAGTATTTGAAAATAACATAATAAATGGAAATTTCTCCAGTAAGTGGACTGTGAAATTATGTACATCCAGCTATTCCTCATCATTTACAAATCTGAGTGTTACGTCAAAAATTTTGAAATCGATGCAGCTCGAATACAAAATGGTGTATTAAAATGGAAGAACATTTTTGCCTATACATATGCGTATAGGGCCCGCGAAGCGCCCTCCCGGGGTTGGGCCGCGTAGCGGTCAGGGGGCAGGGCCCCCTAGTAGTTGATACAGCCGGATATACGAACGAAGCGTACCAGGCAACGGCTGACGGCACTGGCAAGACTGGCATTTCCAATGTCTCGGTACATGTTGCCGGTACACTGGCTGGGTTGCCTATCGTCTCGCCTGAAGGAACTCTAGTCTCGCCGAAAGAGGTTGTTCCAAAAACGCCGATTTTGCCCCCCCCCCCCCCTGGATTTGGCCCAAACTTTGCTCAGATGTTGCACTAAGTGTCCCCGATGCTTGGGTAAAATTTCAGCCCCCTCGGATAATTAGGGGGGAGGGGGCAGGGGGGCAAAGTTGCAATTTTTTTAAAACTTTAAAAATCGATATCTCGCGAACGGTTTGAGTGTAAGTGTTGCGGTTTGCGCTAAAAAACGTCAAAAAATATTCTCTACAAGAATATTAATGCTGTTTGCAAGGTTGCGTAATTTATCGCGGTCATAAATCGATTTTTTCGATTTTGAAGGTTCGACTTTTTTTCGTTTTGCGTCTCTCCTCTCTTTGGAATCGTTGCTACGTGAATAAAAACCTGTTGAGGTGATTCTCCATAAAATTCTGCATCTACTACACTTTGCTTGATCTTGGGGAAACGATTCGTTCGTGAGTTATAGCGATTTTTCTGCGCGTTATCGGTTACGCGCGGGCGGCTTATCGGCGCGGCGGCGCTCTATCCCGCGCGGGCAAGGCAGAGGTTGTTTCACCGCTAGGGCCTTATATTCATGCTGTAGGCTGTAATTATCGATATTTTCTCCTCCCCCCACCCTTCCCCTGCAATAAATATTTGTTTAATACTTCGTTATACAGGGTATCCCAGACCACCCGTAACAGGTCTTTTTCTCGGTTGGTTCAGGTAGTACGAAGTGGGGGGCCGCGGGATTGAATAGGGAGTTGACCCCAAGGAATCCGAATTTCATGGTCCTGATGCCCCCCTAGCCACCCTCGGGGGATAAAAGGGGGAGGCACAATGTCTCCCGGCTTTGGGGATCGTGACCCCCTCTTTACCTCCCAAGGGGGGCATGGGGGGCATCGGGACCATGTAATTCGGATTCCTTGGGGTCAACTCCCTATTCAATCCCGCGGCCCCCCACTTCGTACTACCTGAACCAACCGAGAAAAAGACCTGTTACGGGTGGACTGGGATACCCTGTATAACGAAGTATTAAACAAATATTTATTGCAGGGGAAGGGTGGGGGGAGGAGAAAATATCGATAAATACAGCCTACAGCATGAATATAAGGCCCTAGCGGTGAAACAACCTCTGCCTTGCCCGCGCGGGATAGAGCGCCGCCGCGCCGATAAGCCGCCCGCGCGTAACCGATAACGCGCAGAAAAATCGCTATAACTCACGAACGAATCGTTTCCCCAAGATCAAACAAAGTGTAGTAGATGCAGAATTTTATGGAGAATCACCTCAACAGGTATTTATTCACGTAGCAACGATTCCAAAGAGAGGAGAGACGCAAAACGAAAAAAAGTCGAACCTTCAAAATCGAAAAAATCGATTTATGACCGCGATAAATTACGCAACCTTGCAAACAGCATTAATATTCTTGTAGAGAATATTTTTTGACGTTTTTTAGCGCAAACCGCAACACTTACACTCAAACCGTTCGCGAGATATCGATTTTTAAAGTTTTAAAAAAATTGCAACTTTGCCCCCCTGCTCCCTCCCCCCTAATTATCCGAGGGGGCTGAAATTTTACCCAAGCATCAGGGACACTTAGTACAACATCTGAGCAAATTTTGGGCCAAATCCAGGGGGGGGGGCCAAAATCGGCGTTTTTGGAACAACCTCTTTCCTATTGCGCGGTCTAGATTGTATTATACGTCAATGACTAAAACGGTCTATTGGTCAAAATTTGAGGGGAATCATGGTTGGTATTTTAAAATCGCCCTGAGTACGGTTGACACAGCATATTTTCTGACATAATTCTCCATTCAAGATGTACTTATAACTTTTCTTACCTGTGTCTCTTTTTACGAGAAAGTTTTTCTGAATTTTAGTTGCGATTAAACTGTGTTGAGCCATCTCCATTCCTGGTTCTGTTGCCACCGGTTCTCCATCCGCGGACCACTTATAAATTATGTCCGAACTTGCATACGCAACTGTAGATTCAGAAGATAATATTAATCACATGATAAAAAAGTCAAAGTCGCTCTTTGAGTTAGAGGCACACTAGGTATAACTTCGAGTTTCAGAATGAGGCTTTCAATTAACCCTCACCTGTGGTCGATCTAACTCGCAAACCAAGTGATTCAGCTAGTTGACGACTCCAAGTCTCGAACCAAAATAAAGGTATTGGGTGCAGGGTCCAGGGTGCTGGATTAGGGTTCAGCTTATTTTAGAAAGTCCAAAATTTGATTACGTCCACCCGTCAATCGATGACTTCTTCCTAAAAAACAAACTTAAAACATGATCCGAAGATTTTGCGACGATTTTAACCCGATAAGCTCAATCCTATCAAAGTTACCTAGCGCATGAGCCTCATTTTCGGGCTCAGGTCCTAGTAAGATAAGGGCTTTAGGAGAAAATTTCCCAAAAACTTTTTGTTGAGTGATTCTTAAGTATTTTTGGACACTCAGTCAGAATTTTACATTTGTGTAAAGATATTCCCACCACTAAAGCCGCCATTTAAGAAAAGTATGATTCGAAAATGGCCTAAAATTCCGTTTTTGGCAAATATCTTGCTTATTCTTTTATTTTTCAACCATTAAAGTCATTTGAGAAGTAAAATGAATAAATTTTGAAGATAAACTTTTATAATGAAAATATTTTGTGTGAAAAATTGTTTATATGACTGAAATTAAATCCGCTAGAGCGCGCTGAAAAACCCACCGAAGTTCAAATTTCGCGTTCCTTGCGCTATTTTCGAGAATAACTTTTCTCAGAAGCCGGCCAGGTTGGCCTAGTGGTCAGCGCGTCTGACTCTAGGTCAATAGGTCCCGGGTTCGAATCCAGGTGGTGGCTTCTAAATTTCACGGAATTGACGAGTAGATCTGCTGAAACAAATTCTCCTCGGCCCTAATCCCTGAAAATTGGAAAAGCCTGGAGCATGGAGATCCGATGTCTACGGACAGTAAACATTGTCTAAAATTGGCTGAAGGTGGTAGACACGAAGCCATTAAACCAGCAGAAATAAGAAAAACTTTTCTCAGAGCGACGCTACTGGAAATGTGTTCATTTCTGAACTTATAGTGCAGTGAAATTACTGTCAGAAGGTAGGTACTTTGTATGATTTTGTTTAATTTTGATCGTCATTGAAGAGTTTTAGAAGTCGCAGGATATAAAAATATGAACTCATCATTGACAGCGTCCCGGGGCCTTCTAACTATTACCTACTTGCATATCACAATCCCTCAGAGGGCGAGTCAAAAAATATCAACTTTCAAATTTCAAAATTATTTAGAGGGGGAAAAGTTCCGTCTTTGTACCAAACTGATAAGAGTCGTAACATTCTTCGGGGGTAAGAAAAAAAAAAAACGAGCAGTGAACTCCAACACAATGTGTTGATAAGGCACGTCATTGACTCGCGTACCTACATCAACCTCATTATTTTCCATTTACAGAGATTTCAATGTAAGTAAGCAGCACATGAAGAGAATTCACGACCCAAACACTGCGAGGTCAAACACGCACCTCGGCGAGACCGTGTATTGTGAATGCAGAAGGCTTTCTGCATTCACAAACGAACGATTCGAACGATTTTAAGGCCTTGTCTCGACGGCGCAACCGTCGAAGGCACCTACTTTGTGTAATTGTTGAAGGAAGGAAGTGTTGCAAAAATGTTTCACTTATAAGTGAAAATTTCAAGGTTAGAAACCTGAGACCTCGAACAGGTGTTTACCTTCGTGTTCTGAATTGCTAAATGTTGATTACACGTGAAGCGAGAGTTTACTACGGGTGTTTTATTTCTGAGCAGTTATTATCCCATCCCATCCCACCTATAAAAGTTACCCGACCTATGTCAGCAATTCTTTCGTTCACGATAACTATCGTTAGATTTACGCTAGCTTCTTCAAATTTTGCAATTTTGGTCTTATGAAGAACTGTATAAATTTTCGGTTAAATCGCATTTACCGTTTACTTATAAACGGTAATTAACGTAAGTGCCCTACTTACGCTGTTTTCCACTAAATAGTTTTTATAAAAGTTCCATTCCTTGGTTTCCTTGGTAACCTTTGTTTGCTATCAGCTGATGTTTTATTTCAACTTTTTTTTTCTTTTTTTTCCATTTTTTTTTCTTTCTTTTTTTAATAAATCATCGCTAGGTTAGTTCTAATTTTTTTGCCAGCATTAATTCTACCTCCCCTTCCACCCACAGCTAATTTTTCTAGCTCCATCATCCTCTCCCCACAACTCATTTTTCTATCGATTTTATCATTTTTTTTGTATGGCATGTCTTGCTCCCCTACCACCATTTTTTCGGGGTTGTAGATATTTTAGCGGCCTCTAGACCCGTGACTTTAGTGACGGGCATTTCGCTAGTTTAGAAATATTTGTATACATTTCAGTATCAATTTTATATTTTCGTTTGTAGTATATCACTACAGCAGGAAAATAAAATTTTCTCGAATATATTTTCTTTTTGTCCATATCTGTGTTATGTTGATGTTTTTTTCCCTGCTAAAAATGAGTGTAATGTTAGCATATTGATAGCAATGTGCTAGTATTAAGTTTTCAAGCATATTACTGAGTAACGTAATGTTAGCAATATGTCGGTACTATACCAGATATGTGAGAATTAAGTTCGTTAGTGATACACTAAATGATTATATCCTAGCCATACCTATGTGTGTTATATGTTAGCATTAAGTTGGTCAGCATTATACTAGTATTACACTCAGCAGTGCGTAATGCTAAGCACATACGAGTTATATGTTAGCATTAAGCGCTGGTCAGCATTATACTAGTATTATACTCAGCAGTGTAATGCTTACCATATACGAGTCATTTGTTAGCATTAACTAAGTCAACAATAAACGAGTATTACACTCAAAAGTGTAATGCTAAGCATATACGAGTTATATGTCAGCATTAAGTTGATCGGGTAGGTAGGTATTACAATCCAGAGTCATAGAATAATAACTAGCTGACGAAGCTAGCGAAGCTATTTATTATTCTATGCCAGAGTGTTATACTACTTAGGGGTTATGTATGGGGTAGTGTTACAATGAGTTATGTATTGACATTAAATTATAGGTTCATACTATTAATAACTAGGGGGTGCGCCCCCTGACCGCAACGCGACCCAAACCCCCAACGACGCTTCACGCCCTCTAAGGTCCGCTTCACGAACCCCTCGTGGGTTAATGCAAATAAAGTAAGCTCATCCATAGGGACTAAGTATATCTTATCAGTTGCCAAAAGCGATTTTCCAAACTACGGAAGGAAATGAAATACAGGGTTATTCAAAAGTCACCTACCACCCCTGTACCTTTTTCCGTAATTGAGATAGAAGTTTGAAACTTTGGCAATGTTCCTCGGTCTAAAGTAGCAACTTTTTGGTCTCCCCAAGATTTTAGGGGGCGGGGGCTAACTTTTTTTTCTTCAAATGGCAACTCCCTTTTTGATACCTCATTCGAAAGATGATAAAAAAAGAAAATTTCTGGCGCAAACCGCAGGTCAAAATGTTGATTTTTGACAAAGCCGGTTAAAGTTCAAAATGGCGGCAAATTGGCATTTCCGTTTTTTATCGGCGGATTGATCTGAAACTCAAGATCATCGGGTTTTTCGGGACGAGAAATTCAACTCCGGCATTAGTTCTCCAGAAAAGTGAGTCATTTTCAAAATGGCGGCGGTTAAAATCGCGGCTTAGAGCGGGAAGTGGATATATAGGCTTCTTATCGTTAGATTTGTATGAGACTTGGTAACCGGGGGTATTTCGGCACGAGAAGAACGAATCTCTCATTGGGATTTTGAAATTTCGAAAAACTTTAAAAGGGCGGCGAAAAAATTACGGGAAATCCATATCACCGGCCATAACACCGATTTTTCCGAAAAAAAATTTAGCCCCCGCCCCCCTTGGGGGGCGCCCCTCAAAATTTTGGGGGGACCAAAAAGTTGTTACTTTAGACCGAGGAACATTGCCAAAGTTTCAAACTTCTCTCTCAATTAGGGAAAAAGTTACAGGGGTGGTAGGTGACTTTTGGATAACCGCATGTATTTTATTCTACCTCTCCTTCTCTATTGCTACTAACTAACTAATGCTAATGGGACTGAGTCCTTATGTTTTTTCCTGTTCCTCTCACTTTGTATTTTCCTTTAGTTTTGGTTTTCCTTTGTCTTTTCCTATTTGGGTTGGTTTTATTTTAATAGTAAGTCTTTTTCTTGCTTGGTTCCTTTGGGGATTACTTTGATCTTAATTTCTTTTATAGTAGTTATTGAAACGATCAGAGGACTGATTCGGCCCTGATCTTTAAGAATCCGTCTGATGTGTATGTATAAGCCACTTTTACAGCGCGCTAGGGCGCTCTGCGACGCCTACTTTCCACAGGAATCTGTCATGGTAGAGATCTTCCGGAAGCTGGCATCTCTCCATCTCTTCACGGATGCCCTCTACCCACCGTTTGGCTGAACGCCCTCTTCGTCGCCTACCTAGATGGACCCACTCCAACACCTTCTTCGGCAACCTGGTATCAGCCATTCTCTGCACATGCCCATACCATACCAATTGCTTGGTCATGATATCGTGCACAATCGTCCGCTCAACGCCCATTATCTCTCGGACACGTTCATTTCGTTCCGTCTGATACCTATCTAATACAATTTCGGGCCCCTAGCCTATTTCGGGCCTATAATTAATGGAGTCCCTATCGCTCTGTTATCTATAAAGACATTAAATCTCTGTCTACAGTTGGCTATAGACCTCTGAGAAGAGGTATAAGCCATTAAACCTGCAAAAAAAAAAAAAAAACCCTGCCGCTTTTTCCGTGGGATTGCCGGCAAGTAGGGGACGGTTCTTTTTGTAGTCCGCGCATTTACCGCGGCATGAGCGTATTTTCCGAAGGGTAGTGTCACGTTGGGGAATGAAATCATTTACCCTACCCCTCTTGCCACAGATATGTTTCAAGAAACAGTTCCCCTTGGCTGCGCAACTCCTACCCCCCCCCCCCCCTCAACCGTAAAAACGGTAAATTGCAACTATGATGGAACGCGTTGGCCGATTTCACTGAAATTCAATAGGAAACCAGTCTTAGTAGATAACTAACTACCATCAAAATTTCAGCTCAAAATATTCATTTTTACTCGAGTTATCGCGTGGACAAAATTAAACCTCCCCCCACATTGACCCCTCGCTGTGCGAAAAGTAATTAACGCATTCCGATTTTTTCTTCACAGTTTAAAAGTACTCTTAGGGGACTATAAACCCCAGAAGTTTCGTTTCAAGAAACTTAAAAATTAACTGCCGCTCAACGCTCTGAAAACTGAAAAATCCTTACGCTGGCTGAAATAAATAAATACATACATACATACATACATACATACATACATACATACTACATACATACATACATACATACATACATACATACATACATATGACAGAAAATGAATGACATATATATTCGTGATCTACGACTCGAGATCAGTGCTCTTTACATGCTCCCAGGTCTAGGTCCCACCATGAGGGAGAACGCAATAGTGTATCTTTGCTTCGGAAAATACACTAAAAGAAAAGAAAGAAAGAAATAAATATGGAGGTTATATAATAGATTGAACTTTTAATTAAAAAGGTGCTTTTGCTGTTAAGACAAAATTGCTCTCAATTTATTGTCAACAAACATTTCTAAAACTAAAATTACCCATTTAAAGGAAGTGTCACAAACCAAGGACCAGGCTCAGATAAGTGCTCGATGATTCAGTTTTTCACTACAAGAGGTGGAACCATCGAAAGTACCACACATGTTTAATTGAAGAGATGAATCAATAATTTAGACAGTAATAAGTCATTGTAGGACATTTTTGTAGAGTTTAAAAGGAAATAATTGAAAAACCCTCCACTCGGAACAATGGGCCTGTTGCAAACTTTTGCTAGAGCAAAAATAAGAGTTGTTTCTTCTAGATACCTAATGCCTCAAAAATCACGATGAGCGCATCGGCAAAGTCTGAAATGCACTCATAACTTCACAGTCTGCGTAAGAAATTTGTGGTTTTTTGAGCTTCCCGCTTCAAAAGCGATACTACGGCACAGGTGAACATTTTGTAAAAGGAGTCGTTCCATCGTCGGCAATACTCATCATGGCCGACGCCAATCCGCCAAAACACGTGTGATGGGACGAGATAATACCTGAACTGGATTAGACCAGATAACAATCGGCGTGTTTTAACGGTCATGTTTTCCACGCCCGAATTGATTGACCTTGAACTCTCCTCGAATTACGCGCGGAACTGCGCGCAAGCGTCGGCCATGATGAATATCGCCGACGATGGAGCGACTCCTCTAACAAAATGTTCACTTGTGCCGTAGTATCGTTTTTGAAGCGGGAAGCTTAAAAAAACGCAAATTTCTTACGCAGATTGTGAAGTTATGAGTGCATTTCAGACTTTGCCGATGCGCTCATCGTGATTTTTGAGGCATTATCTATAAGAAACAACTCTTATTTTTGCTCTAGCAAAAGTTTGCAACAGGCCCATTGATACCGAAGAATGTAAACAATCCGCCATTACGCCAAAACTAATGCCCAAATTGAAAATAGTTTTGCCTACCAGAAAGATAAACCTAGTTCACTGCGCATTCCTAATCAGTCATTCGATTTTGTTTTCAAAATGAAATTTACGAAGATTCTAAGATTCAAAATTGGGAATCATAAGCTTTAAAAGAATTAATCCCTGAAGATTGAGCAATTCACTTTGAGTTGCAAATTAATGAACTAGATTCTTAAGTAGGTAACTCATAAGGCCTTGTCTCGACGGCGCAACTGTTGAGGGAATTAGGTGCAACTGCAGCGAATTTGTTGCACCAACCGAAATTCCCTGTCTCGACGCGCACGCATGTGTTCCTGGAACTTTTAGGCGGGAATATTTGAACAATATTAATTTTTCTAGGTTAAACGATGTCAATTGAGATAATTGAACTGATAATTATGAACGGGAGGTGAATATTTTGCGTTATGTCGACCAGGTATAAAACAAAAAACAATAACGTTACTCAGATATGGATAAAAAGGAAATATATTCGATAAAATTTTATTTTCCTGCTGTAGTGATATGCTACAAACGAAAATATAAAATTGATACTGAAATGTGTACAAATATTTCTAAATAATAACCGCTCCGAAAAAAACACCCGTAATACACTCCCGCTTCACGTGTAACCAGCGTTTATCAATTCAAAACATCGAAGGTAAACAACTGTTGAGGTTCCAGATTTCTGACCTTGAAAGTTTCACTTATAAGTGAAACATTTTTGAGACACTTCCTTCCTTCAACAGTTGCGCCAATTTCCCTCAACAGTTGCGCCGTCGAGACAAGGCCTAAAGAGAAGAGCATTTTGTTGGGAACAGTTGGTACCCCCAGAATCGAATGGTTGTATCCATATAATGTATCACTCCCTTTTCCGACTGCAGATTGTCTCGAAAATTCGTGTAAAATACGTACGCACTTATACAGAGGCTCATGTTGAGGGGTCTTGTCGAAATTCACTCACACATTCAAAGAATCGCTAGATCGTCCTAAAAAACTCCATTGAAACTCGGCAAAACTCAGATAGATTTCCAAATCCGAGATATTTCAAGACTAAAAAGTTTCACCGAAACCACTTTGTCACCACTAGACACCATGGCTTTGGCTTTACTATAGCTCATCCTCGTAGGACTGCCTCGCCGAGGTGCCAACGTTTTGGACTAAAGTCATGAGCTGCCTGACTCGGGACTAGATGTAGGTACCTAGGGGTGACTTTGGCAACCTTCGTACGACTTTTTTCCGAGGAGAAGTCTGCCCAACCCAAGTAGCATTTCTCAACGAAAAAATCGTCATATATTGCGATTTTATCGGCCATAAAATCGCCAGGATCATCAACATATGAGCGATTATCCTCGATCTTATCGCGATAAAATATGGCGCTTTTATCATCCGACAATTTATCGCGATATTTTCGAAATATAAAAATCGCGATAAATGGCGATTTAATCTCCACTTCTAATGACAAAAATTTATCACGATTTTATTGAACCAAAAATTGCGATTTGTATCGATTTAATTGCCATATATCGCGATTTTTAATGCGATAATATCTCTATATATTGCCACCGATATAATCGCGATAACCAAGCGATAAAATCGTTATTTATCGCGATCACTGCTACTTGGGAACATCAGCGTTGCATGACGGCATGCATTTAGGATGTCAATTGTTAATACTTAGTCTGATTTAGTGGTTACGTAATGTCATTCGATATAATATAGCTGCGTTGCTAAAGTCGCCGGAGAGCTCTCCGGAGGACTGGGAGCGTAGAGTCTCGGAGAATTACCCGGAAGGGTTGACGTCATCTCTCCAGTCTCTCCGCGTCCTTGGGTCCGCCCAGAGACAAGGTCCGCCGGATTCTGTTTGGTTTACACTTCAATTTTAGGTTAAGTTTCTATATTCCCAAAGTTAAAAATGAAATCCACAAACACTTTCATCTTTAAATATTTGAAAATTCTAAAACTCATTGTATGAGCAGAAAAAAACGCGCGAGAATGCTAAACGCCTATGCTTACGTCAGTCTACGTATCTCTCCGACCTCGAGAGGTCGGAGAGGTGGAGAGCAGTTTGGAGACTGACGTAGCATGACGTAGCAAGTCTCCGGGTAATGCCTCCGGAGTCAGAACAACGGTTGTTTACGTCTCCGGGTAACTCCGGAGAGCTCTCCGGCGACTTTAGCAACGCAGCCTATCCAACCCTTGGTTCAATTGTGAACAAACACAGAGCTTTGTTTCTGATACGCGCCCCTTACGACATGGTGATTAAATGCCTTCAAGTAGAGTACCTATATTGAGAGAGTATGGCCACTGGGGTTACCACCTCTGATTGGCTAAGCCATCTTAGGCTAAATGGAGCCCTTAGGACCCAAAAATGGCGGACGCCATAAATTAATGTAATGCAAAATGACTCAAAATGTAGTTTTCTTTGCTTATCGTAACGAGAAATTTACTCAAATGCACTATTGCGACATCTTTACATATTTTTAAGGCTAATCGTGTGCAATTTTTGAGAAAAATTATCTTAGATGTAGTAAGGTTGGCAGCAAGTGCGGTTGGTGATAACCGTCAAAAGTTGGCAATGACCCCCCTCCCATCCACAAAAACCAAAACAAAGTACCGCCATTTTTGGGTCCTAAGCCTCTCCATGGGGCCCAGTGGCCATACTCTCTCAATATAGGTACTCTACCTTCAAGTGCTTCTTACAATCGAAATTTTGCGTGTTTAATGAGTCTTTAGTTGATTTATGACCGATCAACAACTAAATTTTAATAAATATACGCAATTACCTCATGACGAATTCGCACATGAGGTTAATAGGTATGTTAGTCTGTTTTGATTTGAACTAAGAGCTCGATATTATATCGAATGGCGTAGTCACTAAATATCAGTCGAATGGCGGTTTCCGCTATTCGATCTCTTGCAACTGTACGATCTTCTGACGATTTCTCACAATCAGAACGAAAGTAGGTATGGCAACTTACAACTTCCGATTAGGAGGGAACAGTTTTGTGTGTCGAGCGGAAATTTTCGAAGATGCATTTTGCATGATGCAGAGACGGTCAACCTGTGCAAAAGAAAACAAATAATAAAAAGAAAATACCACGATTGAGAAATCGAATACGTCCATTGGAAACAAAACGAGTTACGTATTTTACAACTGGAGGTTATTTTTTCAGACTTTAGTAGCCGTATAGTACGGTATGACTTCCATATACTATAGAATGAAATGAATCCAGCTCGAAGTTCGGTCCAATTTTTGTAAATTTGCATCCCCTCGAAACCAAAGAGTCAACGTGTCTCTCTACTATGCCATGAGCCTGCAAAAATTACTTTTTGCGCCCTTTCTACACCTCCATCTGGCTTCGTCTGTCTAGAGTCCCTTTTATACTGAGAGTAAAGACCAGGTATACGTATCCATTTCTGATTGGTCTTCGTATTTTAGGCCTCCACAGTGTCACAAATGGAAATGAACATTACATTTTCAAAGGAGCAAATTCCTTTATATTCTATAAAATTTCGCTCACTTGAATGGTTTTAAATGCAGAAAGCCTCTTTTTTTGGGAAATTTAAGTAACTCAAAAAATTCTAAATGCTGTAGAATAAAAACTATAATACCTCAAATAAGTGGCAAAATTAGGAGTTATGAGTAAGAAGCCGTCCTCCAATGTTCCATAACATTCGAAACAAGTTGAGTAAACGAAATCATAAATAAGAGAGAAAAAAATAAAAATACAGTTTTTCAAGACGTTACGTTCCATCAGATTTCATCCGAAAAATAGAGCAAATAGAGTAAAATTTTAAGAATTTTCTAGGGAGGCTAGGGGGAGGGGGAAGGGAAAGAGGCTACGTTAACCCCCCCCCCCCCCCCCCCGGATGGCGAACGCTAGAGCTTGCCCTGTCACTGAACCCACCGCACGCCACTGATTTTCACCGATGGCAAAGATTATAAACTGGAATGGACCGGGGAATTGGGGGCACGGCATGGAACAAACGGAGAGAAGGAAGGAGAGATTGAGAGAAGCAACGGAGACAGGAATTTGGGAATGAGTTGATCAAAGATTACGAAAAACGTTCAATTTGTGTAATATTTATTCCCGTTTGTGACATCCATGAGCCGCGTTGTCTGGACTCTCTCTCTGTAAAGGGACTCTACGTCTGTCGACTACTCACACTTGGACTGCATTTTGCAATTTGCACCTATAAATTCTCGCTCATCTGAAAAAACACTTATGTGCATAGGGAAACTAATGGCACATACGTTGTTTTATAAAACCGGGCCGGAATTTATAGGTCCAAATTGCAAAATACAGTCCACTTAAGCCCTTCTCTTTTCCAATCTTCCAGATCTCCAAGAAATTTTGGAAAGATCGATGTCAGAGGATAGAGTGTAGGGAGAGTATAAACAACTCGATTTATGTGGCTCTTAGCCCAAAAGGGCGACAACGTGGATAATGAAAATCACAAGAAAAGTGCCGCTGCCAACCTATGCATTTGAAAGATTGATCAATAGGGCCGATAGCGCTTTGTAAACACGCGTTTTTAAGGAATAAGACTTTGTTTTTAAGAAAATGTAATGCGAAATCAAAGTTTTTATACGTGCTTTTACATTTTTGATAAGTTTTTTTTTCTTTTCTTTTTTTTATTTGCACACAAGAAAGTTGTACAATTAACACTGTTAGACTTCAGAAAATTCTTCTTAATTCTTTTTTCTTTTAATATAACTGTTTAGGAGAAAAGCTAAACTAATGCTAATTAGGTACGCATTTAAACGGTTTACAATACTACCTTTAAAAGTAAAAAAAAAGTCTCTTTTATTTATTCGTAGATTGGGCGACCGGAAGCGGCCAAAGCCCAAGAAGCATAGTTAAGAAATTTCATGAAAGATTATAAAAGGAAATTTCATAATGAAATTTCATTTAACACGCAGAATTCAGGATTAAACCCTTGAAACTTATGAATCTCCTTAAGCTCATTTATTTGCACGTGGTAAACTGTGAAAGGGAACTTTAGAAATGCCCAGAAAGTTGAGTAAAACAGCAAAAACATAATTTTGAATTTTTTTTTTTAAATTTTGGTTGAACACACAGCCGTACCGGTTGAACACCAAAATAAATTTTACGGATAAAGTAAGACGTTAGCTTTCATATTTGGAGCAAAACAAATTTCTTGACTATAAAGAATCCTAGTACCCCCTAATAGTATATCCTTCTTTTTTGGTACAAAAGGGAGGGAGGGATCTTGAACCATCATTGAAACAATTTAAATGATTTTTTTCAGAAATTAACAGTTTGAAATTTGAGGTTGCCGGCCAGGTTGGCCTAGTGGTTAGCGCGTCTGACTCTAGGTCAATAGGTCCCGGGTTCGAATCCCGGTGGTGGCGACAAATTTTCATGGAACTGACGAGTGGATCTGTAAGCAGAATTCGCTCGGCCTTAATCCGTGAAAATTTGTAAGCCCGAGCATGGATGTCTACCAAACTCCCTGATGTCTTCGGACAATAAATAGTGCCTATAGATGGCTGTAGATTCCTAAAGGAATAGAAGCCACTAAACTCTCAATAAAAAAAAAAAAAAAAAAAAAAAAAAAAAAAAAAAATTGAGGTTAGGGTGCCCGGTCCCCCTCCCCTTGATGAGCCAGAACTGCCAAAAGAGAAAGAGTAAGAGAAGACCAGAAGAGAAGAGCTGAGAGAAGACCGCGCTCCAATTGGTCTAATTGACGAATATTATTCTCTTTAAAAATAAAAACAAATTCTGTTAGAAAAAATAAGCATTTTTGACATTTTGTCGGTCGGAAGAAATTTCATTGGGAGAAAAGAAATTTCATGAAATTTCATTCGATGAAATTTCTTTTCTCCGATCACGTCCTAAGAGCGTGGGGAGGCATAGTTGGTTCAGTTAAGCCCGTTGACGACCGCCATTATGTATGTTTTTATCATTGTGATTTATTGATTATGTTTGGTTCGTTCGTCCAATTTTGTAATAATTCGTTATTAATTTTCTGTAGTTAAGTTAATTGTTCCTGAGGATCTTATTACCTATCATTGTCAATACAAGCTAATTAATGTTATGATGTTTAAATAGAGCAATACATTCAATGAAGTTGATAATCGCGCGATCAAACGGGCCCCTTTGTTTACGTTACGGGCAAAGACATAAAGACGGAGCGCTAAAAGCAAAAAATGAAGCTTCTTTTCAACCACTTCTACTATTGGCTAGAGGATTGGCGGCAAAATCGGGACAAGTTTGAAATTCAAATGTAGGGCGGGAACTGAATAAAATTGCGTAAACAAAGTATTCTGGGTTGATTTTTTCTCAAATTCACTTACCCACATATATTTTGTTGGCTTTAGGTTATTTCAGGTCCGTTATAGACCAATTAATTTCATTTGGGAGTAACGGTCATTTAGGACTGTGACGGCCTGTTTGAACCGGCAGGACCACCATGAGTAGGAGAAAAACTAACTTTATCTGAGATTACTGCCTGTCACCGAGCAAAAGTAGGTTACAAAAATTCAATGTCCCAGCTTCCTTAATATATTCGTTGTAGGCATTTAAAACACGTTTAGAAGAAGAAATGTGGAAACTCAAGAGGACAAGCTCAAATCAAATTTCCGTTTGCCGCCATTAATTCCCGCACTCATTTACACACTCACACAAGCACCCAGCGCTAAACCAGGCTTCACTTTTTCCCCGTGCTTTTAGATACGAGCATTCCGTCTTTATGCCTTTGGTTACGGGTCATGTGACTCGCGCACAGGCTGATGGGAAAGAGGTTGTTCCATCCCCCATCAGATTTGGCCCCCTATCAAATATGATCCATCTTTTCAGGAGTGATACAGTAGCATGCGAGACGTTCAAATATGGCGGTCATTTTGACTTACGCCCCCCCAGAGAGGGAGGGCGGGGGGTTAAAGACAAAACCTTCAACTGCCTATAACTTTTGAGCGAATAATCGGATTGAGTTGAACTTTTTTTTAAATGAAAGATCTCAAAAAGATCTATCTACTGATACCAGAAAAATTGAAAAAAGGTAAATTTAATGCAAATTTTTAGCAATTTTTCAATTTTTTAGGGGACAAAATTTTCAATTTGGTCGTGTTTCGGCACCGCGCAATGACTCTACTAAAACAAAAACCAGTTTTTTAGATTCTACACTCAATTTCCCATAAGATGCAAAAAACCGCATCCTGGGGAAACGTTTAGATCGCGAGCTATGGCTCGTCAAAGTTAGCCCCGCGCTGAGTGCGCGCCCCTTGCGCTGCTCGCATATCCTCTACGCATCTGCCACCGATCCTGTTGCCCCTCCTCCCCCTTCCTAAATGCAAATTAACCTTCTACTACCCAGCTTTCGTATATATCTGCGTTATAGGTACGTGAAAATTTCAGCAAGTTCGTGATTTCCAGTAGAATTGATGCTTTATTTCGCCCCCCCCCCCCCAACCTGGCCACTGGCTCTGAAGTGTGCCCCTGCCTACAAGTTGTAATAGTTTTTTCTTGTGTCTAACTGGAGGTATTTGTTTTCTAGATCACACGCTAAAATGAACAGAAAAGGTATAGAAAAAGTAATTTATTAAGTGAATTGAAAGCAGTTACACAAGGAGGTTGGGAGGTGGGATAAAAAATTACCTCAATTCCATCTCGTAGTCACAGGGTGCTACATCAGCAAAAACATGTAACAAGAAAATTTATATATTTCTTTTTCGCACAATATTTCGCATATATCGCACAGTGGCCGGGTTGGGGGGGGGGGGGGGCGAAATAAAGCATCAATTCCACTGGAAATCACGAACTTGCTGAAATTTTCACGTACCTATAACGCAGATATATACGAAAGCTGGGTAGTAGAAGGTTAATTTGCATTTAGGAAGGGGGAGGAGGGGCAACAGGATCGGTGGCAGATGCGTAGAGGATATGCGAACAGCGCAAGGGGCGCGCACTCAGCGCGGGGCTTACTTTGACGAGCCATAGCTCGCGATCTAAACGTTTCCCCAGGATGCAGTTTTTTCCATCTTATGGGAAATTGAGTGTAGAATCTAAAAAACTGGTTTTTGTTTTAGTAGAGTCATTGCGCGGTGCCGAAACACGACCAAATTGAAAATTTTGTCCCCTAAAAAATTGAAAAATTGCTAAAAATTTGCATTAACTTTACCTTCTTTTCAATTTTTCTGGTATCAGTAGATAGATCTTTTTGAGATCTTTCATTTAAAAAAAAGTTCAACTCAATCCGATTATTCGCTCAAAAGTTATAGACAGTTGAAGGTTTTGTCTTTAACCCCCCGCCCTCCCTCTCTGGGGGGGGGGGGGGCGTAAGTCAAAATGACCGCCATATTTGAACGTCTCGCATGCTACTGTATCATTCCTGAAAAGATGGATCATATTTGATAGGGGGCCAAATCTAATGGGGGATAGAACAACCTCTTTTCAACTTGGCCATACCTGTAAAAATCTACCTTGACATTAATACCTACGTAAAGATCAAGCCATGCCGCAAACTTGTACCACAAACGGTCATACGGGACCTAAAAATAACCACTTCCGAATGGATTATCAATCTTATTAATCTATCATCAATGATTGGAGTAAATTAAGGAATGCGAAATTCAAGCTTATAAAGGTATCTGCACTGAAAAAAAAAGATTGGTAGAATTGACCATTTCTTCACGCTGGTATTTCATACAGCGTGAAGGAATGTTGAATTCTACCAATCTTCAAGTCGATTTTGTCAGAGGAATGGTTACCTACCTGTACCAGTATAATAGTAACGTTTGCCTTTCTTCTGGCAGAATTGACTATCTGAATGGATGTTGTTTGAAATACAGCGTGAAGGAATGGTAAATTCTACCAATCTTTTTTTTCAGTGTAGGTATTAAAAAAGTTGAACGGATTCGTGTAAGATACAGTAGCGGCTACCATTCTCGGTTGGAGATCTCTATAGGCTTAACGGGTAGCTAGTGCTCCTACGTAGGCAATACTTTTCATTTTATTCTGAGCATTACTTACTGTGAGGATCCTACGATCGGAACATGCAGATTTCTCGGACAATAAATTTCGTACCTCATTGAAAGAGTTAGGTAGCCATTTTTTCGAAGCCGGACGAATTTATTGGGAGAGGTGATCTTGTGCAAGCTGGATTTCTTTCCGTTCATGAAAAACGTATCTGGTTTCCACACTTTGTCAACGAAGAGCCAAGACATTGATATCTCTTCAACGCCGTGAAGTCGAAATTTAAGGCGAGAATCGAGCCAAGACTGACGAAAATAAAGATCCATCGTGAATTCCTGCGCAGGCATAACGAATCACTTTGAGAGAGTTACTTATCGCGTAAAAATAATTAAGTTTTCCTCACGGAATCGCCAGTGATTCAAATTGAAATTCAAGTTTAGAGATTTCATAAAAAATATACTATCTTTTGGGCTGTATATATTTTTTCCAACAAGCCAAAGAGCTTTAAAATTTTTAATCGAAAATCATAGGTACTAACAATGTATCAAAGAGAAAAATTGTCGTGTCCATCACAAAGTGAGAAAAAAATAAAACACGGAGGTTGGGCTGCGAAGCTGTCAGGGGCCGCGACAGACCCCCTATAATACAGAGAAAAAAATGAAAATACAAAAAAGAATGGAAAGAATAGGTACTCAAAATAATGCCGACTCACCTCATCATTATCAGAAATAGCTCCAATACTTTTGATGTACATATTTACCGAGATGGTCACAGGATTGCCTGAAAGGTAAGTAGGTATTAGTTAAGCTTGAATCCCTCGAATGATTAAAATAAAGATTCTAAACCCATTCTACAGACTTGGAGATTCTTTTTGAATAAATCATTATTTATAGGTACATTCCTGATAGATAATTAAAATAAATTCGACAGAAAGGGGTCAACTTTTTGGATAAAACTTAACACCACGCATCATTCACTGCAACTATTAGTTGGATATCGGATGTACCTACTTAACTACCGTGATGTGGGGTTTTTTTTTAGGGTTAAGTTTTTATGATTTTAACAACATATCTTTAGCCGGCTCCATTTGATGACAAACGTAAGTAAGTACTAAAAAATGTTTCACCCCAACATCCGATTATTTAGGTCGCTCAAAGGCCTAAAAAGTTGACAATTTTTCTGAACTCATTGTTGGTAAAATGTCTTCAATATGGTGCCGAATCACAGTAGGATAGTAAAAGATAATCCACATTTCTTCTTTACATACTTGACTGAATTCAATTTTCATATTTTATTTTAAAATCCATACTAATTTCAAAAGCATATCGCATTGGCAATAGTTGCTAGTCAGAGAGACATTAGGCAATCAGAAACACGTGACATTAAAACAAGTTAAATCCTGCGTTAATTAAACACCTACCTTTGATGTTGGGCCGAATATTTTTATTATAGCTGGCTGGTGACAACATATTGTCCAAAACATTGGTAACGTTAGCCCCAAAGGCACGAAGTTGATCGGTGAGAGACATACCGGGTGGAATCCAAACGACTACTACCAGAAGCGGAATGAGCATTTTATTGTTAGGGGCGGAACACATGTAACGTGCGCTGAGACACCTAGTTTTTGGATCTATGGATGTCTCACTCCCTTGGATGTGGCAGTTCCGCCGCACAGGTCTGCAAATAACTTTTATCGTATTGAGGATCTCTTAAAACATTGCCAACAAACGTGCAGATGTTTGTTAGAAGTTGCTTTGACCCTTGCTCTTATTTCTGCGAACTTTGCTCCAAGTTGCCAGTCACCATACATACACTTTTACTGTACGGGGTTCAGGTACGAGATGCTTCTAATTTTCGTGACGAATCGAATTGAGTCCCCGGCGGCAGTAAGTGTGTCCAGAATGAGACTGCGATGAAGGTGACGTACTTACACTGATGAAAAATTACATGGGTGTTTATTTTTGTTAGAAGTTTCATGTTATTTGTGAAGTTTGCAGCGCAAGTATTTTCTGGATGGAATTACACTATTGCATTCTGACACCCACACCATGATGCACGATGTCGCACCCAGACCTGAGACCTTGTGAGGAGCACCGATCACGGGTCGTAGATCACGAAAATATATGCCATTCAAATCCATGTTTGATGGTGTGTATGTACGTGAGTGTATACCGGGTGTTCCAGAGCACCCGTCCACTAGGTAAGTATCTATTTCTCGGAAACGGCCGATGATTGAGCTTCGGTACGAAAAATTTTAGTCCGGGGGCATACGTAACAAAACATATGTCCCGTGTGCAGGTTTGTGAAGGCATATTGTGTGATACGTCAATCTCTTCGTTTTGATGTCTAGAAAAAGAAAATCTATGATGGCCATCTCAAATTTCATACAAACCCCCCCAAAATCAAGATGGCGGCCAAAATGGCGGTTTTGGGGTAAAAAAATTTAAAGTTTGCAAATACGTCGTGTCAGGTATCGATTCTTATGTATTTTTGATCGTAGAGTCCGAATTTTCAGTCAAAAGTTAGCTCAAAGGTCATTTTCAGGCCAAAATCCAAGATGGCGTCCAAAAATACCTCTTACGGGTGACTAATTTGCCTATTCGGGTCTACATGCATTGTGAGGTATCAATTATTAGGTTTTCAGGGTCGTAGAGTCCGAAAATGAGGTCCATTTTCCGCTGCGACTCTCAAGAAGCCCTAAAATCAAAGATGGCGCCCAAAATGGCCGCCGGTCTTACGGATGAAACTGCCATTTAGGGCAGCTGTAACAAACAATACGTTCAAAATTAAGTTTCTTGGGTCAAGAAGTTCGAATAGGAGATCAGATGTTTACTCCTACAAAAAATTAAGCCTCCGAATCGAAAATGGCTGCCGACATTGTTGCCAGTTAGAGGCGCAGACCGGTAAATGACTGATATTAAGGGATTTGCCAAAGGAGGGGTTTCGATAAGGGCCGTTGTTGGGCCCATACCCTGAAATTCTTCAATTCTACGATTGTTTGCTCATTTAAAGTCTAAAGTTTGCGGAATGGATCATGATTTGGTCATTTTCGGTCTATTTAGGGGTCTAATACTGGCCGAAACATGAGACTACAGGCCGATTTTGGCGAAAAATGCGGGTTTTTTGGCTTTCGACGCGCTGTTTCATAACGATCCCATCATTGGAAGAGCAAACTTTCCTTCAAGTACGTTCACTAAGGATGTAAGATAGTCACTTTTGCCAATTCTCGTTGACGGCAAACCTTGCGCTCAGAGTTAAAACGATATTCTTAGAATTTTCTTGTTTTTCATCATTATTTAAAATGGCATAAAAAGGGCGACTCATCTTAAACCAGAAATAGATTCCTTGGCCGAAAATGTACGCAGCTGGTCAAAACCTTCCTCCAAAAAGTTTATGGATTAAGCCCTCCCCCCCCCCCCCAAAAAAAAAGAAAACCCTATGTTGGCACATTTTATTGCTTAACATCACAGAAAAAGGTAATTATTTCAGTATTTGGAGGCTGTTCTTCGTCGAGCACATTCAGCAAAGTTCAAAACCCTCGATTTTTCATACGTTACGATCACATGATTAGTGATTATATAAATGCAATTATCCATCATTATTTTGTTTATTACATGTATGTATCTATAGAGACTCCCATCGTGGCGCGGCATTCCCACATATCATCGGTAAAAATCGAGAAAAATGCAACATTGAAACGAAAATGAGAATTCTACTATCATCGCGCAGAGAATGTTGAGCTTATCAAAAACTAAAAATTCATTGCAAAAAAATGTGTAATATAGTTAAAAGGCAAAACGACATAGAACATGGTCTTATCCGGGTGGTATTACATGTGCAAAGTGGGCGATAGAGTCGTCGACTGCTGATTTCAAATTGCATCCCTCATTTCGTGCTTCACTCTGTCGTGATAGCGAAGAGAGCAGTAAATGCAAAAATGAAGTTTTGAGAAAACAGGCTCAGAAGCTTCTTAACGGAAAATTGTATTGAAGGAAGCCTCCGTTCTTTTTCATATTGCCACTAAAAATGTCCGAGAGACTCCTAGAAATCGGGTTGGATGATTAAAAATCGACTGATTTTATTTCAATTACATAAGAAAGGCATTTTTCATTTTCATGCTAGGTTATTGTTAAGCAAGACAGCCGTAAGTGCTATCTTCTGAATGCTTTCATGGTTGCGTTTTGGATACACAACAAACTTATTATCAAGTTAGAAATTGTCAGAAGAGGGCGGCGCTTTACTTGAAAGCACTGTTTTCATTGGATCTCTGGAGAAATAGTGTCACTTACTGCTGTCTTGCCTAAAACTACGTCATTTTTTGCGCACTTACGGCTTTTTCATATGTCTCGTTTTGATATAATTAAGATGAATTTCGCTGTTTTAGCAATTTCAGTGATTTCATCTAAAAGAATTAATTTGGACGAATTTTGAAGGAAACTCGATTTCGAAAATTTGACACTTACTGCTCTCTTCACTATCACGGCAGCACTCATTACAGACATAAGTCTGAGCCAGAAAAACGAAGCGTTTGCTAGATTAGGTAATATGCGTCATTTCTCCAAAATTATGAAATGGCAGCTCCAAACAAGAGATCTGATGCAGGAGACAGGGAACCTGACGAAGAGGCAACTGATGAGGAAGCGGTGAGGAGGCTGGGCAGGAGTGAGGGAAACCAATTGTTTCAAATTATCTTTAGGAAGCAGAATTCTGATCGATCGCAGGCAATGAGAATGGCGGGGGCAGGGGTTGTCAGGCTGGTGAAAAATCAGCATTAAGAACTCGTGATTCTGACACATGGCTTACTTTTTTTCGGATCTCAGATCACGGTCAATGACTCAAAGTTGCATCTTCGTGCGCAAATATCGTGTACAGAATTCGTAAGATAATGGGTCACCTACAAGCCCAAAATTTTAAAACAATTATTACTAACACAGAATATAATCTACTGGCATCTCTGAATACTGTAATTCGAGTCCTACATATTTATTTCAAAATGCGCATATTCTGAGAAAGTGGCTGAAATCCTTGGCCAACTCGGATTCTTCGGGAATGCCGCGCCACGATGGGAGTCTCTATAGATACATACATGTAATAAACAAAATAATGATGGATAATTGCATTTGTATAATCACTAATCATGTGATCGTAACGTATGAAAAATCGAGGGTTTTGAACTTTGCTGAATGTGCTCGACGAAGAACAGCCTCCAAATACTGAAATAATTACGCGGTTTTCTGTGATGTTAAGCAATAAAATGTGGCAACAAAGGTTTTTCTTTTTTTTTTGGGGGGGGGGGGGGAGGCTTTAATCCATAAATTTTTTGGAGGAAGGTTTTGACCAGCTGCGTACATTTTCGGCCAAGGAATGTATTTCTGGTTTAAGATGAGTCGCCCTTTTTATGCCATTTTAAATAATGATGAAAAACAAGAAAATTCTTAGAATATCGTTTTAACTCTGAGCGCAACGTTTGCCGTCAACGAAAATTGGCCAAATTGACTATCTTACATCCTTAGTGAACGTACTTGAAGGAAAGTTTGCTCTTTCAATGATGGGATCGTTATGAAACAGCGCGTCGAAAGCCAAAAACCCCGCATTCTTCGCCAAAATCGGCCTTTAGTCTCATGTTTCGGCCAGTATTAGACCCCTAAATAGACCGAAAATGACCAAATCATGATCCATTCCGCAAACTTTAGACTTTAAATGAGCAAACAATCGTAGAATTGAAGAATTTCAGGGTATGGGCCCAACAACGGCCCTTATCGAAACCCCTCCTTTGGCAAATACCTTAATATCAGTCATTTACCGGTCTGCGCCTCCAACTGGCAACAATGTCGGCAGCCATTTTCGATTCAGAGGCTTAATTTTTTGTAGGAGTAAACATCTGATCTCCTATTTGAACTTCTTGACCCAAGAAACTTAATTTTGAACGTATTGTTTGTTACAGCTGCCCTAAATGGCAGTTTCATCCGTAAGACCGGCGGCCATTTTGGGCGCCATCTTTGATTTTAGGGCTTCTTGAGAGTCGCAGCGAAAAATGGACCTCATTTTCCGACTCTACGACCCTGAAAACCTAATAATTGATACCTCACAATGCATGTAGACCCGAATAGGCAAATTAGTACCCGTAAGAGGTATTTTTGGACGCCATCTTGGATTTTGGCCTGAAAATGACCTTTGAGCTAATTTTTGACTGAAAATTCGGACTCTACGATCAAAAATACATAAGAATCGATACCTGACACGACGTATTTGCAAACTTCAAATTTTTTTACCCCAAAACCGCCATTTTGGCCGCCATCTTGAATTTGGGGGGGTTTGTATGAATTTTGAGACGGCCATCATCGATTTTCTTTTTCTAGACATCAAAACGAAGAGATTGATGTATCACACAATATGCCTTCACAAATCTGCACACGGGATCACGTATGCCCCCGGACTATTTCAGGGGTATTTCAACCCCGAGGAATTCAATGAAAAGGTTTTCAGCCGCCCAAAAACACATTTCAGGAGGGTTTTACGGGGGTTGCCTAGGGTGCGTCAAAAATTCGTTAAAGTCCGAAATGTTCCGCTCCCCAGGTGGCAATCGATGCCACTTGGTAAAAAAACATGTTTGCCAAAATTTGGGCCAATACAACCATTTTAAATGGTGCCAATGGTCAATTTTATGATGAAATTCTGATATTTAGGTTTAGACCCCGATTCTGTAGGAAAAACTCGATCTTACGGCGCTGAAATCGGGCGTTTACGAGAAAAATGCCGAAGAGCTCATGTTTTAGAGGATGAAATCGTATTCCAGAAGAACGTCTTTGTAAACGATAAAAATCAAATTGAATTAGGGGAACTCACCTCGGTATTTATTTTTGTGGTCCTCAGAATTTCTGAGGTCTTACAAAGTAGCGGTATAAAAGACTTATTTTTCACAAAAATAAGTCGAAAAAGGGTAAAATTGAACCATAAGCAAGTGCTGAGGATGCAAATGTCATCAGAACTCCCTCAGTTTCAAAAAAGGTCCAGAATATTTAAAAAGATGCGACCTTCTGCCTCTCACATTTGGCCGCCATCTTTTATTTGGAGCGTCCTCTTTGACCGGGTGGCTTTGTTGAGTTCATTTATGTAATTTACGACCAAAATTACGTAGAAAATGATACCTCACATGACACAATGAACATTTTAAAATACCGATTTCCCGACCCCCTTATTACGGCCACCATTTTGAATTTTAGGTACTTTGAGGGCTGTTCCAGGGTCGGATTATGTTCAACTTTCAGGAGGTTCTTCAGGAGGACCAACTGATGACGATTACATAGGGAAAGTTTCTTACGCAATTTACCTACTCCGGGTCAAACCGCACCTACCCCTTACTGTTAGCACTAGGTATCCTGCTTTTCGTGCCGTACACTTTTTGGAGGATTGTGCAAAAAAGTTGGGCCTTTTTTTGAAACTGAAAGAGTTCTGATGACATTTGCATCCTCAGCACTTGCTTACAGTTCAATTTTACCCTTTTTCGACTTATTTTTGTGAAAAATAAGTCTTTTATACCGCTACTTTGTAAGACCTCAGAAATTCTGAGGACCACAAAAATAAATACCGAGGTGAGTTCCCCTAATTCAATTTGATTTTTATCGTTTACAAAGACGTTCTTCTGGAATACAATTTCATCCTCTAAAACATGAGCTCTTTGGCATTTTTCTCGTAAACGCACGATTTCAGCGCCGTAAAATCGAATTTTTCGTACCTGCGGAATCGGGGTCTACCCTTACCTAAGTAAATATCAGAATTTCATCACAAAAGTTGTGACGTTTTGCGTATCGCAACCCTGGTTTCCCGCCCTATATTCAAAGTAACAGGTTGGCAGTTCCGACTACCTCAGCCAATACCCTGGCGGAGGGAGTCGGAACTACAACGAGTCATTCGAGTTCGTTCGCACCGGTTTTCTCTCTTCTTCGCGTCGCGTTCCGCTTTTGCTAACCCAAATGTGAGTACTTTTGGTTAAAGCTACCCCTTTTGGGGGTGGTAGTTTTTGTTGTTTCTTCGTCATGTGAGTTGTGGTGGTCTGCTAGCCACGAAGCCATACCAAACTTCGTTTTCTTCTCTTGTGAGCTCTTGGGGGTAGGCATTGTGCACGCGATGGCCTACCCCACGCGTTTCTCTTTTTTAGTTTCTTTTGGTATATTATGTTGTTCAGAGTCTCGTCACGCTTCAAATTGACCTTTGGCACCATTTAAAATGGTTGAAATTGGCCCAAATTTTGGCAAACATGTTTTTTTACCAAGTGGCATCGATTGCCGCCTGGGGAGCGGAACATTTCGGACTTTCATCTTTTTTGACGCACTCTAGGAGTGTCCCCGTTTCTCACATAATTCAAATAGGAAGGGCACGTTTTGACTTCGGATTTAAATTCTGTGTCCTAAAATAAGAATTTTTTGTTGTATGCACTTTTTCATAAATTCCCATATTTTGGAGTTACGGGGCATTTTGGGCAAATACACTGTAAGCGTTAAAATTATCCGATTTTCAAAATCTTTCCACCTGGGAGAAGAGGTCAATACCTTTTTATTGATGTGCCACATGAACCTTGTTGATCCACAACTATGGGGGCCACGACCTACCGACAATTTTGGGGCTTTAGAGGGCCGGAAGTCCAAAAGTTCAAATGGCAAGGGTATTTTTTGATTTCATATTTGGATCCTATGCAAAATGTTACGTAGAATTGATATGACGTATGGCCTATTTGCTCCGAATTAGGTACTTCCGAACCCCAATTCCCCGTAAGAAGGCGTGTATTTTTGGAGGAAAAAGGGGGCGAATAGGCCTTGCGCTGTATCTAATCTACGTAATTTGTTGAGTAGAATCCAAATCTGAAGTCAAAACGTACCCTTGCCATTTGAAATTTTCGACTTACGGCCCTCCAACGCCCCAAAATTTTCGGGGGGTGGTGGCCCCCATGATTTTGGATCAACAGGGGTCATGTGGCACATCAATGAAAAGATCTGCCAAGTACATATTGTTAAGGTACTATTGACATGGGAAAGAAAAAATATCAACGTTTCGTTGCCAGATGAATAGTTTATTCCACCGCGATGCACAACAATTATAGAAGCGAGAACACGATAAGCGCTTAAAAAATCTCAATCCCGTAGAGACATAACCAGTCAAAAAAGAAAACTAAAGAAATGAAAAAAAAAAAAATGATGACCGAGCGATGTGAGCTTGGGGCTCCTCAGAACCAAAAAACCTCGAATTCTTTCTTCCTTCACTCCCCTGACGTTGCTCCCCCCTCCAGTGATCAGCCGAGAAATCCGCTATCCTCTGATTGGCCAGGGGAACTTCTGGAGTGATGCTTCAGGGCAAACTCGAAATTTCCCTAGCCAACAGAGCAGCCCTACCAACTGAACAACGGAGAGGCAAGCAAAGTCAGAGAGCTAGTCGCTGTACTCAACACAAATTCAAAAGTTTTCCTAAAAATGTGTTTTTTATTTAAGGTTTCGCAATGCCTCGGGACTCATACGACGTCCTTCTTAACTCTGCCGCAGGCCACCGAAGAAAGGAGTCTTAAATGCAAAAGGAATCACATTTTTTATATTATTTGATGTTCCCATTCTTAATTTGAGGCGGTGGATCATTTCAGGGAAATCCCTCTTATCCCCCATTTTCCACAGTGATGGGACACGCTTGTGTCGGAAATCAGCCGTAGAAACGTCGATTAGTGTGTCGATGAGTGCGGCCCTTTCTTCTACATAGATGATACGGAATTTGAAGAACACTCGAAACATGAACTCGGTTATAAGACTCGATTTCGAAGATTTGGGCATGAGGCTTTCTTCGTTAACACGTTCGACAGCATGATATTTGAAGGTGACGTAGGTATATAGATTTTTAGTCATCCAAACGAAGTCTAGAAGTCTTTTGGTGCTAATGAGAGCACGACGGATAAAATTTTCCCGGCAGACGCTACCAGGACCAGGTACATTTTCTTTAGATTCCCTTCTGGAGCCACTGCTCTATTCGGTAACACCGTAGCTTATCGGTGGGATTGGTGAGCGGGGGCGGGAGCTCACGCTTGCGCCCAGGACTGACACAGTGATCCAAAAAACGACGGGGAACGGGGATCGGGATACGAGAATCGAAGTACTGGAGGCAGAATCCGAGTGCGAGTTGCGCTAGTCGCGAGGGACCGAGCCACTCGCATTCGCGCGTCTCCAGTCGTGATGCGTCCTTCAAGCTGAACTCGCGCCCGCGATAGTGTTGTGCAGTGTTGCGTTAGTGCCATTCGAAGCGCCGCGCGCCGCCGCCGCGGTTGTGCTCGGCGGAATCGCATCCCACCAACTGAGAGCACTGACTCGGGCACTCCCTTCTATCCACGCTCTAGCGCCTTCCCAAATGAGGATGACAAAATCAATGCACAAGGGAAATTCGCACTAGGTAGCCGAGGGTAGGCTCAATATCAGTTAGGTCTCCCCTCACATCGGTTGAATCTCTACTAATATTAGCTGAATTGATACTCAGCGAGTTGAGGCTGATAGGGGTAAAAAAAGCTCATGATATCTGTATAGAATCTCTCTACTCGTTTTTGGTCATTCCCTATAAAGTGAGACCTATCCGATATTAGCAAAGGTTTTGAATTTACGATCTCCAATACCTTAGAAACCAATCGTCACAAGAAAAAGAAAAGAAACAATTACTAATACAATAAGTGATTATCTTATCATAATAATATGTCTCCTCATCAGCTTCAGCAGATTGGAGGGGGAAGGGGGGCGGATATTTACGAGAAGAATTAATTCCTTGCTGTCCATAGAATACTGTTGTAATATGAGTAGAATGCATATTGATTTACTTATTTTGGCTGAAAACGAGTAGCCACACTCACTATTTGTAATAGAGAGGACATGTTTTAAATTATTTATCTTTTACGTAGACCATTAAGATGAAGCCAGCAAGAGGCTTAATGCTATTCAACAGAGGAAATATACTAAATCCTATTTTACTGAAGTTCGGACTAATGAAGACAAATTACCTATGTAAAACCAAAAAATAGGTCAAAACCCAAGTTTTCCAACGATAGTAGATTTTTGCGAGGTCCATGGACGCTGTGAATAGGTGTGTAAGACATCACTGAAAAAGAAGATTGGTAGAGTTTACCATTCCTCCACGCTGTATTTCACACAGCGTCAATTTAGAGTCAATTTTGCCAGAAAAAAGGTAAACATTACTATATACTTACTGGTACACGTAACCATTCCTCTGGCAGAATCAACTTTAAGATTGGTAGAATTTACCATTCCTTCACGCTGTGTGAAATACAGCGTGAAGGGATGGTAAATTATACCAATCTTTTTTTTCAGACATTAAGTTATAAAAATTTTGCGATGCCACGACAATCACTCACTCGCATTTGGCTTAAGACACATTTGATCTATAATATCAGACCCACACGCAGTTAATCTACACATTTTGACCTAGATAGTTTTCACACATTCTTTAATCTTTCTGACCTACAAATATTTGCATGATTTTATAATCATTCATTTTTATTTATTTATTTATTTATTTATTATTTATTTATTTATTTATTTATCTATCTATTTATTTATTTATTTATATATTTATTTATGTTTGACCAATAAAAATCAGCAACACCATAAGTACCTCAACAACTCAAAAGTCAAAACTAAGTTTCATCGTTGATTACAATTTCAGATTGTTGCCACAGGCACGTAGGTGCCTGGGTGTTTGAAAATATACAATTTTGGCTTTTCTTCTCTAAAATTTTCATCTACTTAAATTGTAATTAGCATTCTCACTTATAATTAGCTATGTATCTACATAAATCCTACCCAATCAATTTTCAACTTTCAACGATGCAGTAAAATAGTGTCACGACACTTCACTTCCACGTTGTATGTTATTATAATAGGTACGCACAGTTGCCACATCATGCACAATCGTACATTGTACACACATCACAATGTTGACCAAATGACACGTGGATAAAAAAAATGCGCGAACAAAAAATTTCGTAGGTAGATCAAAATTGTCGTGTTCTTTGTGCAGAAAATTGTAGCTGAGCAGAGTGAATTGCGGTCGTCATGGAAGTTAACCTCCGGTGAAAGGATTATGGCCCGGAGGCTCCAGCTCTTCCATCTCATGATTACCTTAAACTTCCTACAAACCAGCGTATCCCTTAAGTAAGTCCACTTTTTTCTCCCACTTGCTCTACACAGGAAAAGTCCAAGGCAAACATTAGCTCCATTTGCCCTTAACTTCCCGCCCACTGACAGGAGCGTGCATTCACTATAAAAGTTTCGTCCGTTGTTGTAAAACATCTAAACTGTACCTAGTTACGTGAATTTACGCTGATCCATTTTATTCAAACACTAAGTGACAGTGCTGCTCGGGGGCGCCTCCCGAGAAAACTTTGCCCTGTTGGTTTCAACTCTACTCATTCAAAGCTTCGAGTCGGTAGAGATCCCCATTCTAATTTAATCACATGCTCGCACTTCAGACTCTCCCCAGTTTTAGAGACTGGAGCCGAATTTTGTCGGATCTTTTACACGGAGATGCAACATCCATCGATGAGTCCAAACCGCACCACCGGCCGATCTATCCCACATAGCACAGAATATTGATATAATACTACAATAGTACTGACACGTCAGTAGTGTCAGTATTTATAAAATGCTGATGTATCCTGATTTAATATTATATCAAGACTATGCCAGTATTTATTAGTTACTGATTTGGAGCTGTCAAAATATTGTTACAGTATTGGCCGAAAAGGTTGATTTCATATGGAAATCAGGGTTATGACAAGGTCATCAGAACACTGCAGGACACCGACAATATGTATGCGTTACTACCTTAACACTGACACGTCTGTACACTCAGCGCACTCTGTCAAGTAGATATGAAAGTTCAGACGATGACCGTCATTTTCATAGTACTACACATGTATTACATTTGAAACATGAATTACACAAGTATACAAGTATTGAATATTATAAACCACTTACTTGATGTCCTGCGACGTTTAGTAGCGTAAAATACCCGGACGCCCTCAGGTGGATTTGAACCCGAACCGCGGAATTCCTAGCCCAGTATTCTGCCATTGAGCCACAAGGAGCTGATGGTGTTCCGGGTTAAAATCACGCCTGTTAAGGCTGTTATAGCATGCATAGCATCAGTGCGCGGCTCGACTTTCATCATAACTTTGATTAACACCGTGTTTTCTTAGGCTTCTTTTTCTTCCTATATTTTTTTTTCATTTTTTCGTGTTAATTTCTTTTCGTGTTATTTTTTTTTTACCTCGTCAGCATTGACTCAATACTGTTGTTTGATATATTGAAGGTATCAGTGTTATATTCATGCTGACGCGGTATACCTTTTAACCGACAATCTTAATATCATACTGCATTAGTGTTGATGATATCATGTCAACATCCAACAATATGTATCAGTATTGACATAAGATTCTGTGCTATGTTGGATAGCCCTGCACAAATTTTCGAAAGTGAAGCTTCAAAGCGGTGTCTGTTCATTCAGGTGTTGCGCATCGATGCGTCAAAGGAGAGCGGCCTGCTCTCTCGGTAATCGATGGCAACACTGGGCTAAACAGTCACCTCTTTGAAGCTTCACTTTGAATGTGTCCCCTCCCCCTTAAGAAGCGCTAAGCCGAACTTAAGCGAAGTCGAGACTCGTCCCAAGTATATTTAAGTACCTACGGTGGAAGGACCGACCAAACTCAGCGCCTAGATGGGTATCAGAGACAATATATTGGAGAGAGCCCGCACTGATATCTTCCATGCCGTGTGTAAAAGTTACGCTTAGAGGTCAGCACTTAGATTTGCCTGATGATGACTGATGGACTGATGAGTCCAGCAACTAGTTTAACAATCAGCCTATCGTCGTATGTAAAAACTCGCCCAGCAAAGTGCTCACCCTAACATTTACCATTTCATCACTAGGTGAATTTTATTTCATATTTTGATCAACAATCATCATTAGATGGAAAATAGCGATGATCAACTTTACCCTTTCCCCCTCACTCGATACACTGTAGGTATGGATTGTTAAAGCGGGTTTCTTTGATAAGGGCTCGATACACGGTCAAGGCCCCGAACCATAAACCATCAAAGTGTCGAGATTCATTAGTCTGAAAATCGTTACCTGCCACTTCGCCTACTTATTAAATGAAAATTTGGCAGAAATGATGAATGGTGGCACTCCATTCTGATCAAAATTTGACGGCCCGTCCAATAATGATCAAAGAAGACTATTGCAAGGTGACCATCAGTCATCAGCTGGTCTACTTTGATAGGAATTGTTTCGGCATTTGATCGTGTATCGAGACAAATACATGCACGGTTGTCCCAGACCACCCAGTCTTGTTTAGTCGTATTTTGTTCGCCGCAACAATTGTTTCCTGTTACCGATTTTGTGTTGTTTGCGTCACTTTTTCACAACCAATGAGAGCAAAGCAGCTAGAAGTGAGGTTAGAAATCTTGTCAACAAATTTACACAAAAGTCGTAGCAAAGCTCTGAGGACGTTCCGATTGTTTCGAAACAATGTCGCAAAACGTTGCCAAATTGTGCAAAATAATGAAACGATTAAAAATAGGCCGCGCCCCTTAACATAAATAACATTCGAACAAAATACGATTGTTACGAGATATTCCGAGTTGTTTCGTCGAACAAAATACGACTTTTCAGTCTTGTTGTCAGTCTTGTGACAGTCTTGTTTCGCGGTTATTTTAGGTCGGTTGAAGGTGGTCACTGTGGGGATGAATAAGGAATTGACACCGAGCAATCCAAATTTTATAGCCTCGAAGCCTAACCACCCTCCCCCCCCCCTCCAGCTTTCTCGGAATGTGGAAGGAGGGAGGCTTGACTTTAAAACTATCGGATTCAGAGAACACGAAACAATTTAGGCACCCCAAATCGATACCAAGAAATCCACAATGGACCCATTTCTGTTTGAAATATTGACTTTTACAGTGGGGTATAAGGCTCCCTCGACCAAATTCCGTGTCAATAAAGCGACATGGAGGCCCAGGAAAAGGACGTCCGCATAGGTAATCAACCACTAGGAATCCGAATTTGACATTCTCAGAACCCCCCCCCCCCCCCCCTCCAAAATAGTTGCTGTTGGAGTGCAAGGAGGCCCCAATTCTGTAAATTTTCTAGATATAGGACTCCCCTGGATCATCAGCCAACGTTTGGGGAGGAGGGGCTTTGAGAATGCCAAATTTGGATTCCTAGTTCTCTCTTACTTTTTGAGACTTTTTCATGGAAATGTTTTCCGAAGTAATTTTTGAGGGGCTTTTAGTACACCTTTACTGATTGTGAGTTACGAGGTTCAGAGATTATACTTTAAATATACAGTCTTTTCTAGCTGGATACTGTCCAAGCATAATAATTCATTTGCATTTGCATTTGATGCATTCTGAGATTTTCCTTTTGATTTTTTGCTTCCTGCCGTTCTTAGGGACGGATTCAAAGTTTTCTCCGAGTTCGACCTCAAACTTGTTTGCTTCTTCCGCAATATGATCTTTCTTCACAGTAAGATTGACGACATATATATCCTTTGTTCACTTAATATTTACACGTGCGAAGCTTTGATGTCAATCTCAGCATCATCATGAATCCTTTTAAGATATTGCCCATGAAGCGGCTTGGCCTTCCACTGATCACCTATTTGCTCTGTGGTTGGGAGTGTTCCCATTGTGCTAAACGTATGGTCCTTCAAATTTAGAGGTGTGATATTGTCGTCTGCCCGCACGATGATCTGATGCAGCTTGCTGTGCTTAGTCTTATCAAGAAAATACTTCCTGAGGTATTCAACCTGCTGATGATATCTCCGTTGCGCGCTTGGAATTCCCCTGCCCCCTTCAGCTCGCGTTAGGTGGAATCTTTCAACGCAGTTCCTTGGGCGATGCGCTCGATACTTTCTAAATTCTCTCCTCGTTGCAATATCCAAGGCGTTGAGCTCCGTTTTGGGCCAGATGAGTAAACCAAACGTGTAGGTCAACGGTGAGGTAGCATAGGTTTTACTGCTAGCGCTGTGTTCCGTGCAGAAAGTTCGGACTTTAATATAGCTCTGAGTCTTCGCTTGTAATCATCAGAGACCTGAAGTTTCGAGTCTTCATGTTGCATTCCTCGAGAATGCATGTATTCCAGGTACTTCCACTGGTCATTTTCAAGCATGCCTTCAATTTTACCTCTCTGCGCTGCAGGCTCATATCCTC